>NC_049982.1:18040543-18189533 GCF_000003815.2 Branchiostoma floridae
CAAAAAAAAAAATTTGGGCCAGGTGGGGGGCCTGGCCAAAAACTTTTACCTTGGGGGGGGGGGGGGGGGGGCAAGTAAAAAAAATAGCTTGGTCTCTTACTAAATTTGTCCCTTATTAAGATCCAAGAAACGGCGTTTCAGAGGGTCAAGATTTCAAAATTTTTCTGGACCTCCGCAAAGGAGTCACTCAAGGTCGGCGCTCGGGACACAAGTGAAAATGCGAAAGGGAGGGGGCGGGGCTTATGTATCGCCCTAGAAAACCTTTTTCACTTACAGAAATGTTATTAAACTATACATTAGTCTGACAGCAAAATTTACCACTGGTCTATTACCCTCAAAGTGTAAGCTCGGAATGGCGTTACAGACCTCGAGGGTAAAGATTTGCAAATTTCCCTGGATCCCTTGACGTGACCTACTCTCCAAGCAGAGGTCGAATCGCGCAGATATAGTATGAGTCGAAAAAATTACACTCGCGCGAGTAGCGGCTCTGTATTTTTTTCGACTACTAGTATATCTCCGCGACTCGACCTCTGCTTGGAGAGTACACGTGACCGGCCTTGCGCCTTTGGTGACCGACATCGTGATAATGTGTTCGGGGGGATTTAATTTTGTATTTCTAAATTGAAATGCCATTAGTTAGCTTTGTTTGCCAGCAAAATATTTCCCTCAAACTGCAGGAAATAGCTTTTAAGAGGGTCAAGATTTCAAAATGTCCCCCGGACCTACCTTGCGATTCTTCGTGCCTTTGGCGGCAGACATGGTGTTCGGAACGTCGTTCTCAAAAACTTGAAACCCTCTCATAGCAATGTCATTTAACCAGCAAATTTTCCCATAAAAATGCAATGCAGAAAATCGTGGCAAAAAAGCGTGGCATTTTTAAAAGATCTATTGCAAGTCTGCGCTCTCACGCCCGCCGGCGGCTTGAGAGGCGACCGGTCTACCCCGCCATGGGAAAATCAGCGTCGCGCGTCGGCGCCTCCCTCCCCACTACAGTTTTGGTTAGTCGAATCGTGCTGTCATTTTGGTTGTTATTTTTTCCCCCGATTTACGTAAGTTATAACCCCCAAAGAACCAAGAAAAAGTTCAAAATATATGTTAATTGAACATAGTTTCCGTCAAGCAGCTCTGGCCCACGAGCTTGCAATACGTAAATTAAGGGGGCGGGGCGCGCGCCGCTTCGTGGCGCAAATCTACTAGAAATCCAGGTACAAATGTTTTTTAGGTGTTGTTTGGATATCAAAACAATGGAATAGCTTCTATCAAGCAAATATTTATGCCTCTATTAAGCAGATATTTTGAGCCATTCTGTTTTCCTTTTTACTAGGGGTGAGAGATCTGCTTCGCGATGAAAATCATGAAAAAGCATGACGCAAAGCACATTTTCAAATGGGAGCGCAGCGTTTTATTGGCGTCTTGAATATTTTTTCAAAGTTCATAGGAGGGGGGAGGGCCTAGCAAAAAAATTTTGACTTGGGGGGAGGGCCTAGCAAAAAAATTTTGACCTGGGGGGAGGGCCTAGCAACAATTTTTTGACCCGACCCTCTGGCGACCGGCCCTCCCCCCTCACTAAACGCCGTACGGTCCCTTAGAACCTTCCCGGCATAAAAAACAGAGCTCCTCAACAATATTCAGCGCAGCGCCGATGGAAAGCCGCGAAGGACGCTGCAACGAACATGACGAAGGCTTCCTCATCTGCAAAACAGCTCCCATGATAATACTGACCGTGTAAAAAAACAGATGCAGCTTCGGTCGGATCATTCGTGTATATGTAGATCATCTGATAATTTGTTTGTAAGAGTAAACGTCTACAGATTTTGAAATTGTGAATAGATTGTTATTGCCGCGCATGCCTCAGCTGTAGAAAACGGCCGGTCTTCACGCTGGTCACAAAGGCTATGCTTGACGGGCGGCGCCTTGAAGTCTTGATTCTGGGCGGGTCCCCAGAACATTCCATACAGACTGACATGTTGATTTCAGTATATCATTATATACATCCATATATGGATGACATCCGCGGCGCACCAATTTTCGGCCGATCCTAAATAAAATAAAGAAAGGTTTCCAAAGCAGCTGCAAAAGGACCAAGTATATATAATAGATTAAAAGAAATATATAGTAGTATCGGGAGACATAAACTTGTGTCACATACTGTATGGCCTCTTGAACTTGAAGAAAACAGTGTGCCCTCAACAAATCCTAACCCATGTGTAAGTAGGCTGTCCAAAATTGACCGAGCTGGCTGATTTCACCGACGTCACGATGCCCACGGGCATAAAAATGAGGCAGTAATTTTGAACATGGACCCACATGATGTGTGACGGTAACACCAATAGGTCACAGCCAGCCAGGTAAAATCTACTGTACAGCAAATATCTTAGAATGTATAGGGGAAACGTGGGAACTGATGTGTCTTGCCAGGAGGTTGAGACGGCCGGACACGGTGTTCTTTCACCCTTAGATTTAATTACATTAAGTAATATTATTAAGTTAACATAAATTGCCACTGTTCTGTTCATGGTGAAGGTGTAATACAAATTTTTCTCAGTTACAATGCAAACATCTTTTCTCGCAATAATAGACAAGGTATGGATACCATTGATGAAGCAGGGCTGGATTATTTCCTTTTGCCCAACAACTGATCTATATATATGAAACAAATGAAACATGCAGCTTCAGTTTGACCTTTGATAAGCTGAGTTTCACACTTTTACATATAACAGCACGCAGCCTGATTACACCTCTACAGATCGGCATGTATAAGTTTGAAACCATTAAACGCGTGTCCGCCTAATGAACTGGGCTGGCGGTCAGCTCTCTCAGCACAATAGCAACGACCTTACAACACAAGGGTATGATTTCAAGGCATATTGTTACCTCACGTTAAGTTCTAATATATGCTAGCGCGGATACAGACCACCAAATTTGCAAAGCTGAGGTCAGTTTAAAAATATCGGGTTATCGACAGAACTCTTACCCACATCGGCCCTCAGGTTGGCATGTGCTTGTGGCTCAGACTCAGTGGAAATCGGAGGTTGTGTCAACCTCGCAAACGATGTACATGTACAATAATAAAAGAAACAGTATTCTAAAAACTGAAACCTCTGCTTGGAAAATAGGATTGCAGCTCTACCAGGGAAAAACAAAAGGGAACACTCGCTCATGACCTCTTTCTTGCACTGGTGAATAGAGGTGCTGTAGAAGAGGAATGCAGACTTTTTCTTTGATATATGAGTAGATTTTTAAAGTTAATTCTATTCTATTCTAAGTCTTTTGTATTTATATGGGTACATAATTTTGTGCGTAGGGGCGAGTAAGAAATTGTCATCTGCATAGCAGTCACCTCCTTCATGTAAGTGATTCTGAGCCCAACTTAAGCTAAGTCCTCCAGGACTGCCGGCAGTGAGTGAAAAACGCAGCTTTGGCCGGGTCAAGGCAAATACTTTGTATATATTTGTATGTAGGTATTCTTTTTCCAGTAGATATATCTACAGTTGTAGATGTTTGATTTTAAAGGCCTTGTGCATATTTATGTGAGCACATCAAACGGTTTATGTGAGCGCATGTTGTTGACACTTAACCTCCTTATCATTAATTTGCTTCTGGCAAAGCTTTGATTTATTACCTGTGTGTGGCCATCCAGGTTGACCCACAATGAAAAACTAGGCATACCACCACTATTCATTCATAATCTCCTCATTAGTAACAGTAAGCACAGGACCTAGTTGGCCACTGCCATACCAGTCAAGAGGTCATTTAGACCGACGCCCCCTAGCCTTCGATGTTATTATGCCAGTTATCACAGTGCCCATTTTTCCCCTCTCCTACTGGTCCGGACTAGTCCAAGCCCGTCACCACCAGCCCTGTCGGACTAGTTCGGACTAGTCCCAGCCCATTGTTCCAATTCCAGCCGGACCAGTCCGGACTAGCCCAAGCCCGTCGCCCCCAGCTCAGTCGGACTAGTCCGGACTAGTCCCAGCCAATCCCTGGGACTAGTCCGGACTAGTACAAAGCACCAAAACCTACTAGTCCAGACTGGTCCAAACTAGTCCAGAGAGGCCCGGACTAGTTCACCACCCGTCGGACCACCGGAGATCCGAGGTCCGGACTGGTCCGGACTAGTCCAGTTTATTGGGGTACGAAGTAGTCCAAAACTAGTCTGGACTAGTTCGGGACTACCTTTTTTTTGTAGAGGAATGTACATCTGTCATAATGAGTATTTGTCAGTCAATCTTGGGTACTTCCATTTTCCTTGGGTAACAATCCATTACCCTTAACCATCAGGCCCTTTTCCTTAGGGTGTCTGAAGACTTGATTTCAGGCACAAAATCAGAACAGAAATATCTCCCTTGACTATGGTGCAGAGTACAAAAGAAAAGCTTTGCTTACAGTGGTGTAGAGACGACCTCTTCCATCCCACTGCAATGTCAGCCCAAAGCTGGTTGTCACCTCCACAAACACAGATGACAGACGACGAACACTCACATCATCTGTCCAGTAGAAAACTTCCACATTCAACAAATGTTTACAACATACATTGTGCAAGATTAGCTTGAAGATTGCAACTTGTTAGTCAATCGCAACATATTTTCTTGTAAGTAAAAATCACCATGATTGAAAAGTGGTTCAGCAGTTGTTGTTTTTTCAGAATATTTGCATGTACATGTATATTAAACATGGTATGCACTGTGGAACCTACACCATTTCAAATTGAGTTCACAACAAATCCTATCTCAACTTTTGTCATATGGTAGAGGTCAGAAACTAGCACGGTGGAAGCAGCACCACCTACCGTTGTGATAGGGCAGCTGTAAGTGGACGTCGCTGTGGCCCACGGACAGGACACCGTGCTGGTGAAGCTTGATCTTGCCAGCTGTGTTTCCCCCAACAATCAGCGTCACGGACCTGTGGATGGAATGATCCATAATGTCATTTTAAGAAATAGAGTATTAGTGAGGGTACAAGAAGAACTACCAGTTTCCATGGTAATGTGTTCAACCATCCTTGTCAGCTGATAATGTGATAACTCTGGTACAGTCAGTTAAGCTGAAAAAAAATGGAAAATCTAATCATATAAATTTTACCTACTGGAAAGTGTCCTTTGTCAATTGACCAACTTTTACAATACTTGATCATGGTCTCTTTATCTATGTCACAGTGTTTATACCCTTATTGATTTATTTGACCCTAACCTTAACCCTAACCCTAACGCTTTCCCTATCCTTAACTCTCACCCAAACCCTAACCCTAACCCTAACCCTAACCCTAAGATATGGGTGCTCTAACATATGGCCATTGTCCAGGGATAATCACCTGATACAGGAGCTGCTGTCATCATCGCCACATGGTTGCTGGTCAGCCAGCAGGGTGAACTGCTGGTTAACAAAGTCCTTTGCCACAATGTACTGACAGACTCCGGCAAACTGGTAGTACCGCTTGTCAAACGTGGTGATGTGTGGGTCACCATGGATACTGCAGGTGGCGTTACACTCCAAGTTTGTCCCGATCCAGCGGCCAGCGAGGCAATAGCTGAAGTAAACAAGTTGTGGTCATAAAACATGTTAAAATATTCCATCCATACAAAGGTCAAAGAGTTGGATATCACTAATTACTGTTTGAGGGTGATAGTCAGGCAATACATTTTTTTGCTTGATTTACTGACTTTCATTATCAGAGCATGTGTTGTGCTGAAGTTGGTGTGTTAAGCAAAAGGGTGGTTACACCAACTATACAGATACAGATATAACATTTAATGGAAAGACTTACTATTTGTTGCAGTCATCAAGATAGTTTGATCCAGGTGCGTACTCCATACCCAGATGGGTACAGGGACACTCTTGTTCCACAACACACTGCAGGGAACCCTCATCCCACAGTGACCCTTCAGGGCACGAGCAGCCATCCACACAGTGGTCGTCACAGTCGTGGTCACCGGTGGGATTTCTGTGGAAGGAGGATAGTTTGCAACAAAGTGATTTAACATGCAATCATTGCACCTAACAAGTTTTACTTGTTTAAGTAGGCGCTATTAGTATATAGTAGAAATGTAACGTTAAACCTCCCCAAACAGTTGTAGGAGAAATAAATACATACCATTTTATTGAATTGCGCAACATAGAGAAAAGTGGTTTTTCATTCGTTTAAGTGCACACTTTGTCCTTGGTGCTGAAAAGCCATCCAAACTATCATGTACAAATTTAGCTATTTTGGTACAAGGAAAACCTCTTACCTACTTTCACAGTGATTTGTTTATGTCATATCATAGACATTGCTCTCTGTAAAGCTTTTTGTGAAACCAAAGCATGGATTATCCTCATCTTCACTGATAGTTGTACAAATGTTTGTACAAACCTGCATGTTCGAGGGCAGGAGCTGGCACACTCTGTGTACACCATGGTGGCAGGGCAACCACGGTCTATAAAACACAATGTGGGATGTACATTAATAAATAGCAACAAACAAAGCAATACAAACAGGTACTAATCACTCCTATACTGTCTCACATATAGTACAGTCCCAATCCCAAAATGAAGAACAGATCAATATCAGCTTACTCTAATTTTTTTGTACTTTTTTGTACACTTTTTGCCCTCCCTAAATACATCTGTCATTTACATAGAGAGAGAGATACTTCATATACATACAGCATACTGAAACACTTAAGCTTTGCAGGTGTGTGACTGCACACAGCCCATGATATTCACAGTACACATGACCTCCATTCTCAGTACATATACTTACAACACAGTTCAGGCTGCCTCCAGTCCAACACTATCCGCCTGTGAGCACAGGCACGGGAATACTGGGTCAGGGCCTCACACTGGCAGTCACCCCTGTACACAGGCATGGAGTGAACAAATACTTAGTCCAACACAACCAGAAAAATATCCTTCAACAATGAGGTTGCAAGATATATAAATGTGAATTGACCAGTCTTGCTTCCAAAAATCTTTCAAAGGTCAACTGAAGTCAAGAAAAATGTTGGTACAGTGTATACAGCCTTGAAGTGGTAATGCCTACCTCGTTTAGACATGGACAATATTTCTTACTAACTAACATCTACTGGACTTTTTCTGCAAATTTATCCTTGCTATTACTAACCTTTATTTTGCCTAAAGAAAGATTAAGTAGCCCTCTTACCTGACTGCATAGTCACAGTTACATAGGTCTGTGACACAGGCATCAAGGTAGGGGTTAGGATCTACCACTGCATGACAGGGGGCAAAAGCTGCATTCCCTATCAGCACATTGCAAATTCCCCAAATTTCCTGCAGAGATCAGAAAAAAACATAAAAATGGGTGTTATACAATAGATTATAACTGTTTGGACCTTTTAATCAAGATTCCTACCCTAGATGATTCTGTCAGAGACCACATATTTGATGATCTACTTCATTTAATGTGTTTCACATGCATTGTTAGATTAAGCATATGTCACACATTCTCAATTTTGTCACAACTTCGTTACTAACCACTCCCCAACCAAGGTCAGCACTGGGGTGAGAGTAGACTGGAATCCATCCTATTATAACTCCAGCAAAATATGGTTTCTCCAACTTTTATTTAAAAAATTTCTAATGAGCTGGCACAGACAAGTAGGCATCAAAGCCAACCAGAGATGGCCTTGCTCACAACTAACTCACAACCATGACTGGAATAGATTGGGAGGCCACGGTTGGCTGTGTATAATGTATATGTTATGTGTGACAGGGGCTTTACACACCTGAAGCTGCTGTTGTGTAGCTGATGCACAGCTGTTAGGAGTGTTCACATGCACATTGGGGCAGTGCTCCTCTGCATCTGTCATCTTCCAGCTGTTTGCAAATGTGATTCTGCTGCTGCTGGCAGTGCCTGGGGGAGGCAAGGTACAGCAAATGTATATTGTATATTGAAAATTGTTTTACTTTCAATAGCTAATTTGGCCTGATAAATGGCATCACATGCTAGGTATACACCTTACGTACTTATTCCTGACTGATGCACGCATATGGCGAAAAAGGAGAGGGAATGTCAATCCAGTTTGACTCCAGAAAGCTTTCTTGTGTTGGTGACACAAAAAGAACAGGCTCTTATATGCATGTACATTACATGAATATTCACTATGTTCCCTTGTTCTCTTTTTAAAGAATGGTGGAGCATGATGTATAGCTCACAACAGCCCTTCCTAGCAGTGTGCATGCTGAATAATATAACGTTACATCAGGCAGGGATTTGAGCTCTTCACCTTTTGATCCAGAGACATGTTGGGTGTTAACCACTTAACCTTTCAGACAGCTAAATCCTCCAGCCAGCCATGGCAGGTGCCCATGGAGGTGTCGTACCCACATCCACCCACACATGACAGGTGCATGTACGCAACTTGACAATGAATAGGTCTGACTGACAGTTCTGAAGGTTAGACATCCCTCATCAATCACAGGGCCAGCGTCCATTCATTGCAGGTAAAAAACATTCCTAGACAAACATCCACCCATTCATGACAAGTATGTGTCCTGACATTTTGACAAAAATAGGTTAAACTTTTACAGCTGTACTGGTCTGAACTTGATCAATAGTGTGATAACAGGCTCCATGACATCAATTAAACTTGACTGCTGGACCAACAACAAGATTTAGGCTAACAATTTTGACTGCTGTGTCCACTTTCAGCCTTAGACTATGAAACTTGCTAAGCTTCCAGTAACAATAATTTTCATGCAGTCACGTATTGCACAATTCAGCCAAAACATGGAGAGACTTTCTTGCCAAATGCCACTGTAGGGACAATATCCAAAAGCTCCTTTGATCTCACAAATCAGTGCCACAAACTGAAGCCCAGACTTCTCAAGTTTCCGTAAGCTGACTAGGTGAACATATGTCACGTAGTTCAGGTTTAAAACGTGTTGTTACCTTCGTTAACATGACTGTAAAACTTGTTAACGTTACAGACCAAAACATTTTACTTATGTTCACAGATAAAGCTATTGATATTCTCCGGTACACAGGATGTCTTTGTCTTTGTCTTTGTCTTGGCAAGAAATCAGACATGTCTGAGTGCCCTTATCATACACCCAACATGCAGGCTATATACATTTGTAGATGGGTCATGTCCAAGCAGATGTAAGGATCCTGGTTATTCTCAGTGTTTTGCACCCGTTTTGGCAACATTTCTTTTCTAGTACTGCACTTTTTCCTTTGACCATTAAAAAAAGTGTAATACTAGAGAAGAATATTAAAGTTACATGTATATGTCCCAAATTTAGGCATCAAACAGAAGCTGAGCTGGTGCCTTGCCTCTGCTTGGAGGTCAGATAAATGGCACTAACATGTACACTGTACTATTGCTTAATTCACTACCATCATGTCTTTTTACCATCTGCACATGATGATTGTATGTTTGTATTCAGGGATAGGCTTCACTAATGCTGTCACCTCAAAGCCTCCCTGCACAATACTAATGAATAGCTGTGTTTGCGTGAGGGTTTGTTGTCGCTTCCCAGTGACCCATGGTACTGGCATTTGCTCAGTTGTGGTCCCCTTCAGTGGTGACATCCTCTTACTTTCATCCATCCCGAAGGACAGACAATAAATCATCTATAAACAGGTCTCTGTCATGTACAAAACCGATCCTCCCTCTCCAAACATCCAGATGACACTCATCCCTCATACACTTCCATGAATGTAGATTTTGTCTTATGCGGACTCACAGGAATGAGAAACACAAAGCATGTTGTTACGGACTTTGTTTAACTTGTTACCTCTTCACACAAAGATTTTCATGGTACTGGTTTTCAAAGACAACAGAGTACATGGAAGCCCATGTTTCTACAGGCCTAAAGGGTTTGGCAAATATCTCAGTGTTCATTAATCTGTTGCAGAAGAGATGTTAGACCCTCCAGTGTCAGGGCTGATTAGAGACAAGGCCTTATAATCAGTCCATGACACTAGAAGAGTTTAAGTACAACAGACAACAGCAGGACAAGCAGTCCATTACCTTACATTGTATGAGAACTATTTCAGCTGGAATACAGTCTATAACATCATCAATAAGAAAAATAATTGTAAGCACTTGACTATCACAATCAAAATGTTATCTACTCATTACTTTGCTGGGATAGCCATTTAATGAGGGCCAGAAACAAAGGAAAATTTTCTTACCATCTCTGAGTCTGTATTCATCTGATGAATTTCCATTGAAGTTGCCACAGAGACCACAAAGATTTCCTGCAAAGTCCTCATCAACCTCCACATACACACTTGTCACACCGTCCCAGTAAACAGCAACCCTCACCAGCTGAAAGATTTAAAAGAGAAATATACACATTCAGCAAGTACACTTGAAATATCATCCCTGCTGGTTAGCTATTGGAATGAAGAATAATTCACCTTAAAAAATCTCTCTCATGTTCTCAACCCACCTTTCCATCAAACTCAGGCATGAGGATGACACGGACATAGTCTCCAACTTTCTCCACCTTCACACCTTCTTCAGAGTTGGGCAGAGACAAACTGGGAGGAAAGAGCCAATGATAAATTAAAACTATCATATTCTACTACTTAATCTGCAATCTTCATGTTGCTTCATCTTCTATTCTTAATGACTGTGCAAGGAGTCACTGTTTGTTGTGTGCAAAGCCATTGCTTTTATTTATTGTTTACATTCCTTATAAGGTTGTGGCCACAATAACCGTGAGGTAATAACTATATTTTGTCAGGTACTTACGTCACATCGCCCTTGGTGACCTCGTAGTTGTGCCCCTGGTGAAGGATCAGGTCATGTGACAGGCCCATCATGTGAACTCTGACCTCACGATGACACAGCAGGGATGAGGTGGTGCAGTTGGGGTCATTTCGGACAAACACCTGGTGGGAAGCCAAAGACAGATGTCAATGTCAATGTCAAACAAGGAGAGTCAAAACAGTGGCAGGACAGATGGTATAAGACATGCATTGAGCTCATAGGTTATACCGGTATACTGTGTTATATGTCCTTGGTACAAGTATTATAACCACTGATCTACACGGGTCTACATGTACATGTACCAGTATAACCACAGGTCTACACAGGATCTACATGTACATGTACCAGTATAACCACAGGTCTACACAGGATCTACATGTACATGTACCAGTATAACCACAGGTCTACACAGGATCTACATGTACCGGTAGTTCAGCACTCAAAGCTCACCTGGAACGTAGCCTGCAGACAGTCCCCAGACAACAGGTACTGGCAGGTACCAGGGAAGGTGTAAAAATGTCCATCAAATGTGAAATAGTGCTGATGTCCAAATGCACCGCAGAACCGTCCGCTGTGGTCTGGTGCTGGGGCTGTGGAAGAAATACATTGTGAGTTAGACAACAGGATGAAATCATTCACTTCTATTATACGAGGGTCTGCATGGGGGGTCCTGACAACGCTTTACGCTAAATTCAGGACGGTGGACAACGTTTTATGTTAAATTCCGAAGGCTGGCAACGTTTTACGCTAAATTCAGAAAGGCCGGCATGGTTTACGCTAAATTCTGGAAGGCTAGTAACACTCGACAGGGGCGGGGGCGTGCTCTGCCGGGAAGATTTTGAAATTTTGACTCTCTGAAACACTATTTCCTGCATTTTGAGGGGATATTTTCGCTGGTAGACAAAGCTAAATTAAATGGCATATCTAATTAAAGGTTCCATGTAAGCCACCCAACAGATTTTGACCATGTCGAGCGCCGAAGGGGCGAGGCGTCGCAAGAGAAGTCCGGGAAATTGACCCCCTGAAACGCGATTTCCTACGTTTTTCTGGCTATTATATAAAGCTAAGTTAAATGAAATTTCTATCAGCAAAAAAGGGTGTTTGAGGTTGACACGTCACATCTCCCAACATCATTTTCAGCACTTCTAGTGCCGAAGGCGCGAGGCGGCGCAAGGGAGGACCATGAAAATTTTGAAATCTTGACCCTCTAAAATGATATTTCCTGCATTTTGATGGGCAGATTTTGTTGGCAGACTAAGCTAACTTCAATAACATTCTATTAGCAAAAAGGTTTTCGAGGGCGAGGCCACCAAAACAATTTTTACCATGTCAATGACCGAAGGTGAAAAGAGTCGCAAGGAAGGTCCAGCAAAATTTTGAAATCTTGATCCTTTGAAACGCAATTTCCTTTGTTTTGAGGGGCTAAAATTTACTGGTAGACTATGCTTCGACTTACGAAATTTGGGAAGCCAGACTACGATTTACGGGTATTTTTTAGGCTAGATTACGTCTTACGTAAAATGTTTGGACTAGATTACGCTTTACGTGAAATGCACTGGCTACGCTTTACGGTAAATTTTCCATCCTCACTACGAATTACGTGAAATAAAATAGCTTCCCTACGAATTACGGAAAATTAAAAGGCCTGCCTACGCCTTACGGAAAAGAGCATGCAGACCCTCTTATACATGACAATCCACCTTGTACTCCTGATCAGATCAGGAAGAACATTTCTCTCCACCAAAACAACAACTTTTACAATATAATATAACTTTATTGCACAACAATTGTACGAGGTACAAAGTATGGCATCTACATAACTACAGTGTTATAACTTAACTTAGGGCTTATCTAACTAATACAGGAGTTGTAGTATGGGATAAGTTTCTTACAATCATTGGAGGCTTTTACAATCATTTGGGGAATTTCTAATGTCAAAACCTTCTTTGATATATTTTCCTATATCTGCCATGCAGGGATTGTCACATGTCATTATGTATCTGAATTTGCACTTCAGGTCCATTTGGATAAATCCTTGTGTACAAAATGACAGCCTTCTGTATAGAGAATTGCGTATATCGGAATATTTGGGACATACAACCATAAAGTGATATTCGTCTTCGATTAGCTCTGGACAGAATGGACAAACCCTCTGGTCAATAGGGATTTTTTGGAATCTTCCGGTTTCTATATTTAATTTGTGACAGCCAATTCTGAGTTGTGTGATTGCCCTACGAACGTCAAGGCTCTTTATGGTTGAAATGTAATTTTCTTGCTTGTAATGCTTGTTCAATGTAGAAAGAGATGAGAGTTTGGAATTGTTTCGAATAGAGGAATGCCAATTTTGCACGTATATATCTTGTAAACGTTGTCGTAACTGAGTGGTGATTGTGTCTATGTGGTATGACCTCGGGTTCAGCCATATGTGTCCAAAGCCTTGGTAGTTGAGGATATTTTTTACGTGGACAATCCAATCATGTTCTCCGAATGAAACAGTATTGTATGCCTCACGAAGAAGGGCATCTTCGGGCAGATTAACTAAACGATGCCAATATTTCACAAGTTGCATTTCTGCATCAATCCTAGCTGGGAAAGTTCCCAATTCTCCCCTGACACCATCGTTTGAGGCTTTGGCATGAATGCCTAACAGAAATTTTTGGAAGCGCATGTCAATGATGTCAAATTCTGGAATTTGTTGATTTGAGTCTAGGTTTATAATTTGGAAACCGTTATCTCGTAAAATATGGCTATTGGCATGACGCAATAGTATTTCTTTATCTGTATTTCTTTCCAAACATACAACATAAGTAGTATTCAAAGCAGAAGAGGTGGTTTTTCGAATGGTAGCTGGAAAGTTATCTTGAATATTAAGTTTTTCAAGTAAAGTAGAAAAAACCTTTGAGGAAGGTTCGCAGATGTTATTGGTATATGATACAATGATTCTTATACTTTTAGAAAAACGGTCAAAGCAAGTGATTTCTGAACAGTACATAAAGATGGGTTTTACAAATTTGTCAAATAGATTTTTTCCAAGATTGATTGAAATGTCCTTGTTAGAGAGTAAAAGAGCCTTGAGTTTGAAAAGTGCTCTCATTGCTTTGGTTTTCAAATATTTCCTGGCGGTTTTGAATTTTCCGGAGAATGTGAAAGGAATGCCGAGGTATGTATAGCTGTCAGTGATTTCTATATTTTTGCCATAAATATGGAATTGGTCTTTGTTATTCTTGCTAGAACCTTTGCCAAAAACAACTACCTTGGTTTTTGAAACATTGACAGATAGCTTCCATTTCTTACAATAGTTTTCTAGGCAGTCAATACAATGCTGTAGCCCTTGTTTTGACGATGAAATCAGAGCGAGATCGTCTGCCCAGGATAAACAGTTTAGAGATTTTGAGGTTAGGACTGCAGGGTCACATTTTGTGGGGTCAAAGCACTCAGATATATCATTGATGAATAAATTAAATAATAAAGGACTAAGATTACATCCCTGCCGTACTCCGCATACGGAAGGAAAGGAGTTTGATAATCCATTATCTAATCTAACTGCATAATTCACATCATTGTACATGGATTTTATAATATTAAAGAAATTACCTCCGATACCACATTTATGCAACTTATAGAATAGCCCATCTCGCCAAACACTGTCAAATGCCTTCCTCATGTCAACAAAGCATACGAATAGTTTTCCGCCTTTTTTCTTGGTGTATTTGTCTATTAGAGATTTTAAGATAAAAACATTGTCGGACAAGAGTATCACTATCAGCCTCATTGTTACTAGTACACTGAATTCATCAAGTGTTATTGACAGGTTTTTCTAATTTAAAATGTTGAACTCCAGGTTGTATAATAGTACAATCCAATGAACTGGCATTCCAAAAACCCCTAACAAGAACATGGTGCTTACCCTCCTAAATCCCCCATACAGACCCTCTTTCAAAGCCATAATTATTATACAGACATTTTGTACTATATTCAGCAACAATAGACTTACTTGTTTGTACTTGAGTAATCCCGTCATCTTGGTACAGGTCTGTGGGGAAACAAACATCCTGTTGTTAGCATCTTCCAACCTTCAATCATACTGATACGATGATAGTGTTGCAAACAGGACAGCAAATGACATTGTAAAGTCTTACGCAACGTTAGACTATAACGTTATATTACTAGAGCTAACGTCTAAATTTAGTAGACGTTTATTAGACACAAACGTCTGGAAAGAGCATTGGCAGACATACCATACTGGCACTGTGGTCCACCAAAGCTGCTGGGGCAGGAGCAGCGGCCAGGCTCGGTACAAACACCTCCATTCTGACATTCCAGTGTGCAGATAGCTGCAGGGGGGACGAACACACAACATCACAAACTACTGCCGCCAAAACACTTCCACAAACTACTTACAGTAAGGAAGTCGACTCTCCACCTTAGTTATGAACCATTAACTGAAGTTTCAGGTCTGCTGAGGACCCGAGAAAATGTACTTCACAGGCAAAGGACGCCCGGTCTGACAGCTGTTCGGAGTTCACGCTTGGCGGTACACCGCGGGGATTCCCCACCAATGCGCACAGGCAAGACCATGCCATGAAACATAAGCATTTTCATGTTTATAACTCTCATGACAGAAATGATTTACCAACCTCTGCTAATGTTTGAATGAATTATATTTTTTCAATCCTAAGGAAGAAAATTGATTCATATTTAGGCTTGTATGGCCACAAAATTACTAGCTTTAGAACCCAGCAGTTGCAGTCATGCCTGCTATTATTAGTTACCATATGATAGCATCAGGTACTATCACAAGTGCGCATGTGCTGTAGCAGACGACGTTTGTGTTTATGATATCCCACATGCATTTTGCTGTAAACTTTAGTTCGCAATAGATGGCTGACGACATTTTTCTTGAAGTTCGACAGGAAAAGGTATGTTTCCGATGGTTGATGTTTTGAAGAGTCAACTTAACGTTAAATGTCCGGTAAATATTTCTACACTGGGCGAAAATGTGGCAAATTAAAGTTCAGAATGTGAATCGAACATTCAAAGATCTGCTGAGTATAAAAGTTATTCTTCCATTAGTTACGTATTCACTGAATTATAAGGAATTGTTATAAGACAGAGGCTGATGAGATGACTGACGTGTCTGACAGATCGGTCCTTCCCATCCCGCCTGACAGGTGCAGGTGTCCGGGGCAGAACACGCTCCTCCGTGCAGGCAGCTGGGGTCGCACACCGCTGGAAAATATACAGTTGACTTTAGTAAACTTTGTGCTTTCCCAAGTTTAGATTTTATAGATTAGGACTATTCCAGGTAAAACAAACGAAAGCAGCTCAATGGGCAACACATTCACCTTTGCATATACATGTTCGTACCAGTTTTACTTTAGTCTGGTCGTCTTACCGAACAACTGTGACGTTACACCAAAGTAAACTTTGATGAGACGTGGTATCTATTCTATCAACAAGACCTGCCCGTTATGACTTATGTGAACAAAAAATTATCAAGTGCTCTTTAAGGAATGCAGGTTCTGGCCACATCACAGCATCCTCGACTCACGTGTTTCGCACTGTTGTCCGGCGTATCCGATCTGACAGGTACAGAAGTCCGGCCTGGAGCAGTAGCCGCCATTCTCGCAGGTAGAGTGACAGATGGCTACAGAAATAAGATGCATGACAATCAATATTGCTCAATGTAGAACCAATGGCGACTTCTGCCTCTGATCCCTTCAGCCGATGAAACAACAAGCTGATCGTTGGGCGAGGAAAACGTTAAACGTTACATACAGAAATGAACATTCCTGTTTCTTGGTTTTGAAATTCTATCATTCATTATGCACCTTGATCTTAATTTCTTCTAAAAAGACACCAGGTTGTACTAGTATTTCTAGTCGATATAGGGACACCTCTTTCTGCAAGCTCAATAGTATTGAATAAGCAGCCGCGCGCTCGTATCACTCATACATTTGTAAGCCGGCTACCCACCTGTCTGACACTGATCGCCCTCGTACCCTTCCTCACACTGACACTCGTTCGGAGCCGTACACACTCCTCCGTTAGCACAGACTGGGTTGCAGATGGCTGAGGATAGGAACACACAACGCCATTAAGGACATCGACATTCTTTTCACTCATACATGTAGTCTGGAAACCGTTTTGTTTTCAGGTATGGTGCTTTTTCACAATGTCGACTTCAAAATCAGCCTCTTACTAAACACATTGGAAACTTCCAGTAGTTGTATCAATGGCGTTATATGAGAAGGACTGAGCACGGGGTTATAGTCCTACTCTCCAAGCAGAGGTAAGGCTCCGGTTGTTTTTTTGGGAGTTTTTTTTTTTTTTTTTTTTTTTTACTCAATGGTCACCTCGTAACAAGGCCTGACTTTCTATTTTGTACGGTTTTCTTTATGTCTCGCGGCATATCAAGCGGCTTATTCAAGCCTAAACTGTACTTGGACAGTAGGTTAGTCCCTTTCCATCAACATTCGACTCATGTATTAAGAAAGTAATTGACACCTATATAATAACTACCCCCTGATTTGCATAAATTCCAGGCTGCCATAAGCGTCCCTCTATTGTAACTTAAACTCACTATGGTTAGACCTTGGTTTTGACAAGGACGTTATGAGAAACTTTGTTGTATCATTCGGTATGTCATTATTTCTTGCCATGTGAAAGAAATTCACATTCCAGAAAACGATAGATAGGAAACTGTGTCGAAACAGAGTACATGTATTATAACCCAAACAACTTCTGTATAGTCTACTCCTCTTTACACAATGATAAAATAAAATGACTTCTATTAAAGCAAGGAGCTTTCATCAGCTGTTGATGAAAGCTCCTTGTTCTAAGTGAGAAGTGAACAATATTGACATATGGCACAAGACTTTTAGTATCTTGTGCCTAAGTCAAAATCTAGCAACAATATCAAGACGGGCTCCTGGTTTATCAAGAGCATTGACGACGATGCCGTGGACGATCCTTGATACTTGTCTTGCACGTTATGATGCGTAGGAAGCGGTGTTGTTGGGAAGCCACACGCAACAGCGAGAGCAGTTGTTTGAAGGGACCAGCAGACCGAGAGGGAACGGCAGGCGCCACACCCGGTACCACACAGCCCTACCTGTTCTGCACACCTGTCCTTCCCAGCCCACGTCACACGTGCGCACGTTCGGCTGCCATATGTTCACATGAATGACAACGCTATGTTACCTACCCTGTTCACATGTTTCCCCCTGGTATCCTTCATCGCACAAGCAGGTGTTAGGGCCGGAGCACGAGCCGTGAACGCAGGTCTGCGTACACATGTCTAGGGGCGGGATAGGGGCAAAGAAGGAGGGAGAGAGAAGCGGCAATTGCAAGTTAGTCAAGCTCGCAGATTAGGAATACGGTATTGTGCCCTTTAAAGCGAAAAGTTTATGTAATGAAGCACAAATAAGATAACGGCGTTAGAATTCAGCAAACCACAGGCAAGACATGGCGATGAGACAGGTAAACAAAGTCAAATAATATTGACATTAAGTAGCGTCTGTCTTAAATGTTAATTATGCCATTTATAACAGGAATGCCTCTGAACATATATGGCCGTTAACTATATACTCAAGTCATATGTCAACAATGTAGTTGACTTCATATAGATGTCGACTACGTAGTTGGTTTAACATTGTTAAGAGTCAAAAATGCAGAAACCAAATGGCAGCAAAGGCAATGTCAGACATTGACAGTTCAATGTAGGTACCCAGGAACAAAACAAAACGGACACGTTGTTTGAGGAGTGTCAATACGGCGGGGTTTGGTTTCAAAGCCGTGGGACAAAATGGCACCCTATACATAGTGAGTGGTATTGTTTCTCGCCAACTGATTTATATTTGGAGTTTCCGCCGCGTTGAAATGTCCAGTGTTCCATGCGGTGTCAATGTACGATGAAATGTCACCAGACTCACCACAATGCTAGGCACGGGCGCGTGCATCTTTATTGTATTCGTTAAAAAATGAATGCTGAACACTGCTTTGTGAAAATATTCAAAATATTGCTCCTGTGGTATAAGATGATTTTCCCTTCTAATTTTATGTACTAAATATCTGCTATATTAGTAGTGTGGATTTCTAAAAACGTTATCTTCTATTTTCTGTGTGTTCACAATTATTGTAAAACAGCAGAGGAGAATGTGATAGGGAAACTCACGGTCTGTGCAGTATGTTCCAGTCCAGCCTGGTGCACATCTGCACACGTTCAGTCCGGTGCACACACCACCGTTCTCACAGTCCTGCTGACAGTACACTGGGGAAACACAACACAGGCGTTAACGCTTACCTTGATGCACCCTCACTTGCCCTATTTGTAGTGTTTCATGTTGTAAACGCCATATCTACCAAGTTTCAGTTAACATTGTATAAATTGTGTACTGGAGAATAACCATGAATTTTTTTGGAGGGGGGGGGTGTGGGGCGACTTTATATAAAGAGTTTTGTCTTGTGTAAGTTATTGGATGCTGCGTATGAGATTAGTTGATCCCACTGACCTATGGTGCCGTTGACAATCTGGATATCCTGGCTGATGCCCTGAAACTCGCTCTGGCTCTGACCCTGGCTCTGACTCTGACTTTGCTCAAGGAACTCATCTATGCTGGGTTCCGCTTGCACCTGAGCCTGAGCCTGAGAGAGGAGATCATCCAAACTGGGCTCTGCCTCGGCTTGAACCTGGGACAGCACATCCCCGGCGGTGGGTTCGGCCTCGGCCTCGGCTGTCAGGCCGCTCAGCAGGTCGGACCAGGTGCCCAGGCTGCTGCTCGGCCACGACAGGTCACGTTTGGTCCGGGATCTGGGGCGATCAGACGCAAAATATGGTTATTAGATAGTAATACAAAACACAAGACGCTGATTCTTGTTTTTCTTTACAATTACATACGATAAAGCGTTTTTTAGATCTCGATTGAAGGAAAAAGCATTTTATCTACTCCATGCTATCTCCATGCTTTCCTATAATTTACAGTTATATATGGAACTGATGATGATGGTGATGAAGATGGATAGCCACTCCGAAGAGTAGGGCAAGTCAATATGAAACTAGAGCTCATTTGACTCTCTTAAGTCTCAAAGTTGTATGAAATATTAAGTGACTTTTGCCACATTGTATTTTGTACTCAGCTTGGTTGGGTTTGCCAGGAGCGTTACCCGTAATGATTCTCTCCAGTGTGCATGTGACTCACTTTTTATTCCCGTCCCGATCATTAATGTCCTCGGAGTGCCACAGGAGCTTCCTGGCCTCATGTGGAAGATCTTCGTTCACAGCTTTTACATCGTCAACGATCGTTTCTGGAGCTTCTCGGCGTACTCTGTGGATTTCTCTACTGCTGGCTTCCTGATTCTTGTTCACTGCAACGCCACATCCCTCTGTAAGAGAATACAATGTTCATGGACATGATTCATAAGAAGTGTAACCCAAGATAAATATCATATGTTTTCACAAGGCGCGTTTTCACATGTTTTCATTTATCGCTAGTGTACTATCTTTATAATACCTAGTCATAACTCCCTGTGTATGGGTGAATGTAGTTAAAAAATTTCAATCTTTGTTGCCTCAAAAATTCCATAGCATAACACCGGTACCCCACATATACGGCACCACATACACGAGGTGATACGTATCATATCAACCCGACGATAGACGATGTGTTACTCTGTTCAATATTGCTAAAATGCCTTGCTTGGTACTATGATGACAATAGACTTTACTTGTAAAAAGTTAATATGGTTAAGTCATCTTAAGCTCTGCGTTAAAAACACGGAACGAAACGTCAACAAAGAGGAAACAGAACTCTTTTAAAGGATATACTTGCGCACCCCAACCCTTTTAACCTACATCGGTACAAAAGGAATGGAAAGCCGCAGCTGGATGGAAGGACTAGACTTTCTATCTAAAAGGAACGTAGGGGATGATCCCCATATCAAGGAACACATGTCTTTCGTGACTCCCCAGCTTTTCAGTTTTGAAAGGGGGTCTTACGTCCATGGGGTGCACAAGCCCTTCCGACTACCACCTCACGTAGATAAGCCTTAATGGCAACCATTTGCAACCATGGAAACCATCTCCTTCAAGTAGGATTACGAGCTTTCCCGATCCTTGACATCATTCAATCTCCGAAACTGATCTTTTTTAGAACGATGTCAATGTATAGTAAGGACACGAGCACTATTTGATTTCTTAGCATCGTGCCACTGAACGTCTGATATGTCAGCATGCCCTTAAGATGTATTTAGATCTTTCTCCATGACAACTTAACCACGATAAGAGAGTACAAACTGGCTATTTCTGGCCGATTAGGCTCGGATCCTTAGCCAACATCTTCTGTGTGAGGGACGTTCCAGGATCCATGAATAAGACCAAACTGTCAACAAGCACCAGGCATCTGACAAACACTGCGGTTAAAACAGCAAATCACCCATTACGTCATAGTAAAGCAAAACATATCAAGTGCAATGAGCAAACAATATCAATCATCTTTAACAGAATATTCTAACATTATGTTTCATTCTGTACTTGTGGTTCTCCCATGAGAAGGAAAAGTAATAGTGTTATGGGAGGGTGAAACGTTTGAAACCACATATGCATTCTGGGGAGAAACCACAACTAAGGTGAACAGCTACGCGACAGAAGTTAAAAGAACATCACAGCACAGAAAATGGCCTCAACGAAACGCTATCATTGCATTACATTTATATTCACCTTTTAAGCGTTCGCTGCAACCAACGAAGCTAGGTATTTAACGCAGCACATACGTAACAGGCAAATAGCAGGGGTGTATGTTTCTTTTGGAATTTGTCAATCCAGTATTGTGCTCTTTGTAGTTCATGTTGAAGTGGAAATGTCGGCTGAATGGCAGCTGAACCATCAAGCCGTAAAATGGTTGCCAACGTATTGTCTCTAAAGGTATACGGGGGCGGCCGAAAAGGCTATTTCCGGCTTAACCTTCACGAAAGAAAGGTCGTATTGCACAGTTCTGTAGTGAAGACATTGCTCTGATGGAACATTTCCTTGTGAAAATGCACTCGTTCATTTATCATCTCTAGGAGAGCTTTTAACTGCATGGATCTACTACCAAGGTAGGAGCCGAGCCCATTCAGTATTTCCAGGCCCATGGCAGGCGCCATTGTCGGGAACCATGTCCATGGCAGGCACCATTAACCATGGTAATGGCCGTGACGTCGACACTAGCTGTGAACAGGCCACTAGCGGTGTATGACGTAACCACATGTAACTGGTCGATAGGTTAAGGACCTTGAGGACTTGGCTTAAGTCCATATTGCGACCTAGTGATTTTTCAGGCCGATATCGACGGTATAAATAACTGTGATGTCTTGTTTGTGTTTTGAACAAAAGGGATTACTGTTCACACCATGCAAAAGTGTCAAGTAATAATCTCCAAGCAGATCTTGCTGTGGCAAATGGGAAAGAGTGCAGCCGGCAGAGGAGTTATTGGCCAATAATCCTCCCTTGCCGGCTAATTCCTTCCCCAGCTTATGTTACTGTTTTAATGCCACCGGAGGAATCTGCTTGGAGATTATAAAGTAATTAATATGTTAACATCAGTTCTTCGATGAAGTGCTTAGTAATACGCCATCTATTCGACAAAAGTAACGTTAGCCAAAACTTTGCCGATTTGCTTCCTTTATCGTTACTATTGAGAACATGGGCAATGAGACAGGTACGTTTTGCAAATTATAATGAAGTCTCTTTCAGTAATGGACATGTGGTGGTACGAGTGACGGTAAGGGGACTATGAAGAACTTAAAAAGGAAGAAATGTTTCTTTAAGCAGTGTAAGTTGTGAATGGACAAGACATTATGTCTTTGACATTTAAGTGTTTACCGGAAGCTCTGCGTTGGTCATTATAATGTGTTTAGTCTGTACAACAACGTGCAAGAACACAACGAGTCACTGAGTGTCTCCGAAAGTAGAACGGGGTCAACACTTGAACGTGAGTGATTCTAAAGAGCTGCGACGTGTCCCTTGTTGGTACTGCACGGCAGATCAAACGCTTCTGAGAGTCCCATACCGTGAGGGACATTTAAAAGATAGGTCAAGGTACCTGAACACAACTCTATTGGTAAATCAATAAACTTTAGAAAATTAAATGATACTCTCATAAAGTTGGAGTGTTCAGCATTGATGACGTCCTGCGGCTGGTACCCAGGTGCCAAGAACTATAGGGTATCCTTTATGCCCTGATGTAATATGCTACCTAGGGATGTGGTAAAAGAGTCACAACGATGTACGTTTCCCCTTTAGTATTTCAATAACATGAACTTTTGGTGAATTTGACTTTGGCACCGATTTTCTAACCAGTTTAACTTTTGTGCACCGCCTCTACACCATTCAGGATGTGCGGATCGTGATGTTATGTAAATACGAGTCATACTAGTGTATTTGCAATCACGCATATATTCTGGCCATGGCTTTCAGTCGTAATGTGGCAGTGATCAGTGCTAGAGTCAGAGTGACATCGTGGCAGTATAGTTTTGCCGCAAGCGGAATGCAAGGATTTCATTTCAACACCAAGGTGAGTTCACAGCTAACAACATTAGTAGCTCCAACAGTCAGAGGTATTCAGGTACATCTTGACAGCAGGTTTGGGGAGGCTTTCGCTACAGGGAGGAACAAATTGGGAATGTAGAAAAACAGCAACAGGGTGACCTGGTGTAGTTTTACAAGTCAAACAAGTAGTATACTCAGCTGGGTGCGCCAGGTGAAAATGAGGTAACGCTGTAACTCAAGAGCACTTCCAAGTGTGAGGTGTACAGTAATGAACATGCGGGCAAGGGACGTAGATTTCTGTTGTTATTCTGCCATGGCCCAGATAAAGGTCACAACGTGAACTGCACATTAGGGTTCTTTCCAGTAAACTGAGCAGTAACTGATCAATTTCTCCGTTTCTGAACCTGTTTTCTGAACCTGTTTTCATCAGCGGCCTTGCAGCAGCCATTGTGCCTTCCTACTTTGGACAAAATTGGACAAAATCTGGAAGTCTAATATCCCTAACAAACTGAAGGTCCAAGTGTTCACTAGTCTAGTGGAACCTATTTTGCTGTATGGTGCTGAAACCTGGACACTTACTTGCCAACTCCAGAACAGATTAGATGGGACTTACACAACTTACTTCGGAGATCATATCTTGGTCTCAACATTCTACACTTAAAACAATTCATGAAAGTCTTCCACAGCTATCTCAGAAGCTGAATCACCGAAGGGTAAAATTCGCGGGACATTGTTGTCGAGCCAAACAGGAAATAGTTTCTTCTGTTCTTCTACTGTGTATGGAAACCAAGTGGCCGGGTACATTGCAGAAGTTTGACGGACACTACTCTGGTATTGATTTTGAGAACTTAGAGCAAGCTATGTTAGATAGGCGTCTTTGGAGTGAAATATGTACTAGCCTGGTCCCGACCCCCGGTCGTTGATGTATGATATGTATGTCTTCCTACTTAGGTAATGGGATGTCCCATAAATGTATGGCACTCAGGCTAGCCTTGTATGTAGTGGAGACTAGACTGTCGTTTCCCATGCAAGCACATGCCCAGGTATGTACGGATGATACGATCATCCCGACGATTTCAAGATAATATCCGGAACGTTAACGCTGACTTAGCAAACGTAACACCATATCACATACCCCTGGCACGTTCGACCCATTTTGACGTGATTTGGACTAATCCTGTATGAGTACGCTGCTTGTGTCCTTTGCAGCTCTAGTTGCCATTTTTACTCTCCAGGTTTGTTGTTGTTATTTGCTGACGCAAACTCGTCACCAAGGTAACCAGGAAGATTAGAGATGATCAGGCTATGTCACAAGAAGTCAGGCCTCGAGCTCCCGACACGGTCCCTATCCCATGTCGTACTCGTACTACTTTTCTTGGAATTGAGCATGGCTTGGCCTTGCTCCAGGATTACTGACAACATACCCTAGTATTTCGTGTGTTATGAAAACAAGCCACATTTACATTTCGTAAGGAATAAAGAACGAGGAAGACATTTCGGAATTGAAGTACTACCGAGACATCTTCCTCGTTCTTAATTCCTGACAAGTTTTATTTATAATGTACAGGCTTGCAGAAGATCCTGCTGGATATCCTGAATTGTTATGAACAACAGAATTGGTACCTGCTTCGAGTAATTATATTAAAGATTAATACTAAGGCACCAATTTATATAAAAGTTAACATTGTTTTAAGATATGTGTAAGCTAGAGTGATATTCAAAAAGATTTAGGTGAGACAGAACATCTATGTTATCTATGTTATACTCTTACTCTTATACTCTTAAAGCCCAAAATGAATCCGTTACAGGTAAACACTTAGACATAGGCGATTGAACAACACAGAAGCGATGGCTGGGAATATAACGTTAGACTTCAAGACAGATTCATGAGTTTAAATGTCCAACCATGTGTGGGATAGGTGAGCTTCTACAGCTATAGATGTAAGGAAACGGGGTGTTCTGCTTGTGATAATTGCGGGTGTGTCGTTCGGAGATGCCTTGCCGAAGAGGAGGTAACCGGTTCCGGAACTCAGAGTTGAACAGGGAAGTGGCGAATGACCGACAAATGCCAACCCTGACTTCATGGAAAGATTTCGCAGCTTTTCGCTGGTAAAGGGTATACGTACTTGAAAGGAACGCGGAGCTATGAACTATGAAAAACCTGGTCGACGCCGTACTGAACGCAAAATAACTATTGTAGCAAGTTTGGGTTCAGTAAAATGAACAATACTTCTCAGCAACTTTTAAGACAAAAAAAAAGAGATTTACAGATTTCGCCACTAGGCTGTGGAATATAACTGCTGTCAAACCACACTGTAGTGTAAAATCCTGTTTCTCGGTTTTTAGGACCCAGATACTCCTGCTGGACGGGTCGGCAGATAATTCTGTAAGGTGATATCCCACCTGTTGCACAGGTTCGAAGTTGCGTGATGCAAGACTGTTGACAACGGCGACGTTAGGTAATCAGACCTCAGCTGAGAACATTCCGTGTGTTCTGTGCGAGGTCTTGTTGATAAGACTTTTTTCTTAGAACTACGGTGAATCACGAAGTCAGGGCATGTCCAAAACACGTACAGACGGTTTACAATGTTTATGTGTCAGAGATCTGTACTTGTTTACACAAAATGCCACACATCGTTTCAGTGAAACGAAGAATGATAACCTAAAATAAATGTAGTCGATTACGGCGTTGCTCAATCATACAGATGGATGAGGTGAAACTTTTCCTGCTGCCCCATGACGTTTGCACGTGTAAGAGCACGTTAGCCAAGTACATAACCACCGACAGCCGCCGTCCATAGCGAACCGTCCGTGCCATGCACATCTAAACACACACCTCCCGCTCACTAAAAACACTAACGTTACACCGTGTCTCGACACGCCTCGGCCCGTGCACACATTTTCAAAACACAGATCCCGCTTCTGTCGCCCAGAGGTCAAATTCCAGCGCGGAAGGAAGTGTCAAGGTGGGTGAAACACTGCCATAACTCTCAATGAAGGCTGACAATACCCATGGAAACCGCCAAGAAGCTCGGTGCGTCAATGCTAACCATCCATAGCTAACAGAAAGGTGCTTGTCCACAGTCGTCATGTTTGTTCTGCGTCTTTGTAGCTCTAATAGTCAGAGTTGGAACAATGGATGGAGAAGTGGCTAAAAACACACACACACTAGCGAGAGGCCGAAAATGCGTCCCGTAAAAGTAATGACCAAGGAATATGTCATAAAACGAATTCAATCAATGCGTCCTTGTAATTACCATTACTATGGACAGTATGATTAAAAATAGAACTGCAAAAGAAGGACAGTTCCCCAACGCAAATCTTGTAACAGGTGTATAAAGGACAGTAGTTGCTTAATATGAATTGTTTTACAGGTACGTTGTTGCAGAGGCGCGCTTAAAAGCGGGTAGCCAGTGGCCACAGGATTGGCACACGTGGGGCTCCCATAGCCGACACACGACGAGCGAACTACCGGCACGTACACAAATGGTGTCCCTTTATTTAAATGCTGATGTGACATAACAACGCGGGAGTTATACAATCATGGTATCGCTGCACGGAAAGGGCACGGTCGAGATTGAGCGAAGCAAAATGCTATTTGCCTCAAAAGATCCGACATAAATATCTTATTCAAGAGAGATTTTGCTCGGTTCGGTTTAGCTACATTGATGTTGTACATCGTCTCAAATTTGTGCCAGGAAGGCTGTCGGTATGAACGTTAATCAGCAGGAAAAGTGTACATGCTAAAACTCCTAGGGCCAGTTACTCTGCTCTCGAAAGATATATATAACGCAGACAAACATGGTACCTAGTACGTCCTCCACACTAGTATAAAAGCAGTGCATAGGTTGCGAAATTGGAAAATACATCTTAGGCTATGTTGATTTGATTATATGAATGACATTCCCTGGGAACCCCAAACCTGATGCGAGCGTACGAATAAAAAATATTTGGCAAAAAACGTTGCCTTCATTAAGGATCATTATGAAATTCAAATGGCCAGGAAGGTTTGACAAATGAGTAAACACACAGAGTATGTAACAGTCTTCATTTTCGCTCTTTCACATCTTCTTCTTTGAGCTTTGAAATTGCATTTTTGGCATCCTATAACATTACTATCCGTTTTCCGACATTTTTCTGCAATCTACGGCATATATTTGTTCATTTTACAGCTGCTTTACGATTTACAGTATGGCCGAAAACCTTTTTTTTCATTGAAAACGGCCGAAAGTTGATGTGCGCGTGAATGTCATCCTTATAATCAAATCGACTTGGCCTTGTTAAATAAAAAGTAGGTCTTTTTCCCAATCTAGATCGCGAAAGTTATGCTGAATTAGATGGTTCAAGTAAACGTTGACGCAGTGTCCTAGATGCTCAGAGCGGTAATTACTGTCCTCAATGTTTGATATGTCGTTTGACCCAACCCTGTTCTTAAATAAGTTTACAATAAACATTTGTTCCCACTCCCTGATTACACCTCTGATCCTGGGTTGAAGAGCAGATTTGAAGAATCGCTCACCCATGATCCATACTACACTTACATACCACGTAATGCGGCTTTGGCCTTTTAGCTCACTGTTTCTTTTTCTTATGCTTATCTGGCTTTAGTACTGAATTTTCAATGGTCTTTCAAAAGTGATGGCGGAAAAGGTTTTCAGCCTTTTCCGGCATGTGTCAAAGGACCTAGTCATGTCCAATTTATACTAATTTGGTCTGTGTCAAGTTCACGTCTAAATCAAAACATGCATAAAAGAGGCCATGGCCACCTTCTTATTTTTCATTTGCTAAAATAGATCTACAACCCCACAATGTGAGTCCAAATGCATGAAAATCAAAATGATATTGGAGGCGTTCTTTTGTGAATAGACTTTAAACTTCAATTGCTTTCATAAATCCGTATTCTTGTTATACCCGTGCATCGGACAAAGTGGCCGGTCTTTTTCGTCTTCTATACATTTACATGTTTTCCTACGAATGTGAAATGACTGTAGAGGAAGGCAGCAGATTTTGCCTCGGACACAGACAAACGTTCGTCCAACTTTTGGCCGACAGTCTTCGATGCACTTGACTCGCCGCGGAGGGGATCGAACAAAGCTGTGAGACAAGAAGAATTGAATCCACACATAACAGACGATTACGTGCTGACAGCCGTAAAAAAAAAAGTTTAGAAAAATGATTCAATAGAGAGAGACCTTTATTGAAAAATCCGCCATGGAAATGCGCAGGAAGCTAGAAAAGATGACAGCGCATTTTTGCCGGGTTGTGGTAATGATATTGTATACACATCCTGGCAGCGGACCTTGTGCCTGTACCTACACCAACAGCCACATCCTGCTCACGGTATATTTTACATGGAAGGAACTCGTCCCCATGGTTACATAAATGGGGTGGTGGTCACCAAGAAACTTTAAACGCTGACTTCTACTATTGACTTTAGGGCTTTGAGTGGAATGAACTCGCTGTAATCCTGTTAATTAGTGCTGCTGACTTGGAATGTCCAACTTGGTGAAACTGAGTCACGATGAAGTGCACGGGCGAGAACACATAGCTATCGAACCATCTCGATTGAAAGGCTTCGCCACAAATTTGCAGGTGGCGAGGGTTGGAATGGAATACTATTCATACGGAGAGAAGAATGAATTGCCACTTGGTTGTTGAAGATTTTGTTTCAGACAAGTACTTCACTCCCTGTAGCGTATTCAATACTATTCCCTATGGATGTACCTATCTTATGTAGTGATGTCAACGACAGTGTGCCGAACCGAGTTTCCTGTAGAGTAGAAGTCTTCTGGGCCGTGGGAAGTTTCGCTATGTAACAAGTGGTGAAACAGCTGTAGCTTGTGTTGTTCTAAGTACCATTTCTTACAACAACTGATGAGTCCTACAGCTGACTGGCACAAGCTGACACACCTGTCTATATAGCTGTTACTGTAACACCAGGAAATGTGTGCACTAAACAGCCGCTCCTTGGGATGGTATGACGCCAGCGTCCTCTCAGATTGCTACATTTTCTCCGTACTGAAGTCAACAAAGTAGTGTGCAACTTGATATACTCGCCTTTCAAATGACAGGTTTTCTTTATTAACACAATTCTACCTCGCGCAGTATCTCCACACTTGCTATGTCACTGTGCTTTTTAACTTTGGCAATGGCACCAAATTACTTCCTTATCGGGACAAAACATGTCAAACAATAACTATTCAGAACACAGTCGTTTTTACCCCCTGTGAACAAAAGCGCTTAAAACGCAATACAAGTAAGTTTTACTTTGGCCTGAACAGTATATCACAACGTTAATCTGTTGGGTACCACTCTCTCATCCTTTTCTCTTCTTTAATTCTTCCCCTCTTCCTTCCGTCTTCCCTTCCCGTCTCTTCCCGTCCCTTCCCGTCCAGTCCCTACCCTTCCCTACCCCCTCCTATCCACTGGCACGTCCAATCCAATAAATCCAATCAAGTTCTGTCAGTAGGCCACGGCATGGCCCCAATTTGGCTGCGACAAATCACCACCGGTTTTCGTTCTAATCGAATAAAATCAACCTAATCAAGTTGGTGACCAGTTAGGGCGGCCCAACCAATGCTAATGGCATGGACAAATCTACCCAAGCTCAGTCAGTCGCCGTTGGAGAAAATACATGTCGGCCAACTACGCGCGGCGGCTTGATTCCCATCTCAAACACCTGTTCATTAGGAGAGTTGTCATAAGCTTTAAGATGCGTGTTAAGTGTAGTTTATGCTAGATTCTCCTTTTTTTGTAATCCTCGTTGACCGTGGTGCTAACTCTCATATAGATTCTCCTTAGAACATGAAATAGAAAACATTGACTTCCGACAGCCTCCGGGTGACTGCTCGGCATGAGCGACCAAGTCTAGTCACCCTAGGCCTGTTGCCGATCTCTATCAATGACTAGTCACGGCGTTCTGTTTACGGCAAGTTGAACTTAGGCTGAGACGCATTCGTACTTGATTCGTGTTCAAAGAAAGAAGGAAGCAACTTGTCATAGATCTAGAAAGAAGTAAAAGTTGATTTTCCTACCGATAAAGCCCATGTACATAAACCGCCATTCCGAATAGACACCTCTGCTACGAGTCATGCCCAGGTTACGAAATATAGAAATGTTCATAACAGATCAGAACAAAGTTAAAGTTTTGGGCCCCGTTGATGATTCTTAGGTATGCGACTCTGTATGATAACAGAGAGCCACTATGGCACCACTGCTATCTGTGGTAGGAGTTCAGCCGCTACTAGCTGGAGGGCACTGTACATTGACTCTGGAGTAAGCCATTGTGCTTTCGCATTGAAAGAGCACACTTAAATCTGCTACCTCAAAGCACAGTCACAACTTTCACAAAAGAAGACTAAGTGGAACAAGCAGGCCTGCTATTGTACGGTGTAAAGTCTGCCCCTGGATAATCTGTCTCGTGCGTTCTAGTTTTCTGTCCGCTGTCCGCTCGCGCTACAGGATCATTCAGGGAAAAGTGGTCTACTGAGTTAAACAAGTGAAACACACAGCCAGGCGAGACGGCAAACAAGACACGGACCAGCGCGGTCCTTCCCGCTTCGGCAGTAAGTACCCCTGGCAAGACACAATCTTTGTACACCTGTCCAACAAAACTACGTTTTGTTTCCGATGTTAGAACATTATACGGACAACCATTCCTACAAGTCCACGTGCGGTTGGCCCGACTCCAAACACCTGTTCACCTGTTTCAATCAAAACGACTTCTTTACCTTTAAGAAATCGTCTTCAGGAAGTGATTAGATCGCCTACAGTTTTAAGGGTGCATGTTTGGGACTTTGAGTTATTAAGCTCCAGAATTCTAACGTTTTATCATTAGCGACCCAAAAGTTGACGGCGACACTAAGAAATGTGCACCTGCTGCCGCTACGAAACTAAGGCAAACTCGAATTCTCAATTGCAAAGGGTTTCTTTTCCTAAATAAGGAAAATTTAGACAGGTGAAAATCAGTCTTACCAGTTGACAGGACAGCGGCGAAGATCAGCAGAGTTGAGAGCGCCGCGGCGCGACCTATCGCCATGTTTTCTCGAGTGGCCCTTTCACCGCCGGTCGTCCCGTTATAAGCAGTGCCCACGCTTGGACGGTATGCTAATATGTTTCCCTGGAAATGTGGGGTTCGGCCGGACGTAGGGAAGGTTGGGCCTTACTGCGTGCCTCCCACCAAGCACCGCAGCATCTTAGTAATGGTTGTTTACCAAGCAACCTGACAGGGAAAGGAATGGCGGGATGATTCCTGACGCGTAGCAAAACAAAATCTATTCGTTCCTGTGATCTGTCAGCGTTAGGAGGAAATGAACACCTTACTACGATTTGGATCACGTCGATAAGAATGCCAGCGAAAGATTCATTTATAATATGAGAGAGATCAGATGACCGTAACGATTACATCTTGTAATTCAGCCTCTTTATGTCGTAAAAAAACTTTTTGAAAGCTCGGAAGTAAAGATTAAGAAACCCAAGTAATGACGCCAATACCCAATGCTATTCATTATCAATTCCTCAGCACACGATGACACTGACACATGAGCAAAACGTATCTAATTGTGGTCATGAACACATGTCGTTTGTTTTCTTTTTTTGCTCGGGCATGATATTTGTTATGAAAAAAACTTAACTTCTATCTCGCTCCCCAGTCTAACAATGTTTTGCTTGTCTGTGTACCAAGGAGGAAGAAAGCGACGAGAGTTTGCGCCCCGCCCCGCCTCGCACACTGCCGACACGGGTGACTGCCCCGATGTGCACAGGTGACGTACAGGCACAGGTAGCCCTGAGTATGGGCCGTCTCAGCAGTTCGTGCACACTTTACCAAAGTACAAGGTTGTCTGGAGTATCAGACATGCCGAATGTACTTGAGGCAGGTGTGCAAGTGTACAGGTGAAAAGTAGGACGACTGTCCCATCGCGAATCCCACACACAACGCAGACTCTCACGATCCTTACCCCATAAGATTAACTAATGGTTCAAATCAAACCAAAGTCTATTGTACATGCGACCAGTCCTTGATCTAACTATATCATATTACATCAATACTAGGAAATGTAGGCCAGGAAACACCTTAACTTCGTGCTGAAATCCGACCGCATGATAGGTGACTTTCAGGAAGTAAAAGAAAAAGAAAACTATTCATCCGTCGTCTTCTAGTTTCCTGCGCTTCACCTGGAAAGACTGCCGTACCTTTCTACCTCGATGTTAGTGTAAGGATTATGGTGTTCTTCCCTATCTAAACCAGCACGTCCCTTGTGAGGTTAATAAAAATGCAAGGACTTTATCATCATCATCGGACGACTGCTGCGCGGGCGACTGCAAGCTTCCTTTATAATGTTGTTGGTTTCAAGACTTAAATGCTATACTGACTGCTTAAACGGTAAAAGCGAATTCCAATAAATAGAAATTTTTCTCGATGATTATGCAAGGAAGGTCCTCATGTGCATAAATCACATCAACTCACCACCTTCTCCACTCAAATAACTAACGCTCCTCTGAATATGGAATTCATATCTTAACACATAATGCTACTCTAGCAGTTTCTCATAAATTTTTCAAATGATTTGCAAAATGTATGTTAAACGATGTTCACCTTCATTTAACTTCCGTATGCCGCAAGTATGAAATTCCCTTCATTTACCTCTTTGGAGGTTTTCATTGATTATGCATATGACTTCATTGATGTTCCTCTCTTTCTCAGTTACATAAGTCACATGTTTGCATGGTCCTATCATAGAACGGGTTCGTAGACTGTCCTCATTAATTATACAACTTATTTAGGTACTGATTTGTATGGTTCGACTTGATTATTTCAAGCACCCATCAAGTATCCATTAGTATCTTCATGCCAAACCTTATGACGATCAGTCAACCCCTCATTGAGTTCTTTTAAAGCCTCAAACGAAATCACTTATTTTGAGCTATCTACCACTCAAAAATTGCGACCATAACATCTCTAGAACAGGAAGTTTTAAGTGCCATAGAAAACCGCTAGCGGAGGTTCATTACTGAACTTGACCCTCGTTTTGCCGGTCAATCCACACGGCTTTTCGACTTCTGATGTCGAAACTTACTTAAACCAACCCACACAGACAAACGAACGGCACCGAAAACGTGTACCAGCCCTCTTGGCTATCACTGGAGAGGAAGTTGTGTAGAGGTGTGCAGCTGGTCAGGAAAAATTTTTATGTACATAAATAGACCCCTCGACTCCGTGAATGCGAAGTTCACCTGCAACGACTTGTAGGGAAAAGATGGCGTTGTTTTGTTTTTTTACACTTCTTTGAACAGTAGTTCTCTGTGGTTGAAGACAGCGGTAGCGGAAATGACAAATGACAAAATGTTCCCACTGAACGAAGCACAGAATTCCTTGCTACTGAAAGTCACCATGCTGTGGATTTTAACAACTTCTGGGTTAGTCCAAGCGATAGTCCACTCCTTACATTTTACCAGAGACAATTTTCTCTTATTTAAGATATACTAAAACTGTTTATAATTTGTGAAAATGCATTTTTTACGGAAGCCTTAAGGACGCAACAGCGCGGAATATTACAGTAGAAACGTTTAAATGACCGCAGGTGACCCCAAGTGGAACACGCGTTCCTGTCTAACATGGTTCAACTACCAAAACTCCAGAAAAAGTTTTAGACTTTTGAAAGAGTCGTTAACGTATTCTATCGGTTACTTCACACTGAGTTAGCAGTACTGGTACCGAGCGATGACTCATATAGAATCAGCAGTCATAGATGCCGGAATATAGATACAGGCAGATATCATAATGTAGCCCTGACCAAAGGATTTGCCCATTCAGGTCCAGAGCAAATTGAGGATGAATTTCACACACAAGCTGTATCGTTGACTTCTCTTTCAGTATGCTCGTGATTGTTTGGTTAACATCAATTCTCAGCCTGGACATCTTAATTCCCCTATTGCTCTGGACGATTGAACGTGAGCCTTGGAACTTGAACATGATCCGTAGTAGTAATGTCATCACATTGTCTCAGCTGCACCTATATATCCTGTAGTCTTGTCACGTACACTTCGATTCAAGAATAAAGTCTGCATGGGGAAAGCCACTACCCAGTTACAAGACAATAAATGGTTCATTTATTTGTCAAGCTTCTAAGTAATTACCAACATTTGGTTGATATTTTTCATCATAGTAATTGTTAATTGTTAGCGAAAACACCTGTTTTGTGGATGTAACGGGGTTTTAGGGAACATTCCGAGGGAAGGTAGGGCCGAATGTTTTCTGTATGCCAGATGTTACTGGCTGATGGAGTGGTAAGTTTACAAGGTGGAACGTCAGGTAGTCACGAACATGTCATAAATCTTATATAAACTGACTTTAGCTAAACCCATAATACCCTACCTTTTCAACATTTCCAAGAAGGTAGAGGAAGCCGAACCTGTATGTCAGACTGCAACACTCGTGCTAACATGCAAAATACATGTCTGTATTGATGTATCATAACCCGATATTACTGTCGGACTGAGTGGGGAGTTTACGCGGTGAAAAGTCAGGAAGTGTTATAAACGCGTTATAAAGGGTTCACCATGTTTAATTGTGTCATGTAACGTTATAATTAATCAGCCTAGCGGGGCAAACACATGCAATAAAGGTCTCCTTCATTTTTTATAATCCCAATCTTGTGTCCAGTGGATATGTTACAAGTACACAGCTACTTTTTCAATTATTATGTTAACCATGGAAACTGTATACAAGCACTCTTCAGTAATGCAACGTATAACTTATATATCTAATCATTCAGGAATGCCTATTTACTAGCTAGCGTGAAGTGCTATTTCAGGGTGACTAATCTCAAATAGACATCAACAAAAACGTTTAAGGCCATAGCGTCAAGGTATTGTAAGATCTAAATGTTGCGTGACCGGAAGTGCGTTTAGATGGTTAGACACTGATCCAGTTCGTCAACATGATTCTAACCCTACGGGCTGGCCTGTATCACATAAATAACTTTTCATTGATGTAATTAGGATAGGCACGTCGTTACGCTGGCGTACATGTACATACATGCATACCACTGATGTTGCCCCCTGTGAAGAAATATTTCATGCACAAGTGAGTAAAAAAAACATCAACAATAGCCATGGCAGCGTACCAATATATCTTACTATCCCTAATCGTACGGGTGCGGACGGGGTGGCGGACAGGGGGCTCGTTAGTAGAAAGGCGCCAGTCTGGTACCCGTCACTATCATAGCTGCCGAGTCTCCTTCGTCCTCCCCACCTTGAAATAGAGGAGAAGAAACTCGGCAGATACAATAGGGATGGATATCAGCTAGAACATTCCGGTAAACGGAATGGAGGGATACAGAGAAGACTTTAGGTAGTAGGTGAAGGTGCTACAGGGCTTTGCGGCTAGTCGATAGATCAGTACACAGTTGCTGTTCGTCTGAACCTTTTCTTGCAGTTAAAATTGATAGGTCGCAGTGAAAGAGGATATTTTTGTTCTCTCCGTTACCGTCAAGGGTCATCTTCGTAAGAGGCTACTTGTCTTGCTCATCTGAAGACGTGCTGTGGCAGGTTTAAGGCGTGGTGTTTGCACAGTAGTTTATTTGTCGCAGCTACTATTGGTTCTGCAGTGACGTCAGTGCAACTGGCCTATCCAGGCGTGACGTCAGCTCCAATCGTCGCTGACAGGTGCGCAAACCGCGGAGGGCATGCTCTACACCCAGGTCTTATTTATAGAACCGCTGGCCCATGTGAAGTTTGTTTTAGACTCTTACGCACGGAGGATGTCAGGAAGACTTACGCTCAAGCGGTTGTGAAAAGGTCCGGGGATAAACTACGAACTACATCTATTGTGGACATTGTGTGATAAAAGAATTGCACGTAGAACCACGTCCCCGCAAAGCAGTGTACATCAGATCAACCAACAAGTACATCACGGATTGTAGAAAGGGATGGATACCAGACCTTTCATTAGCAGATAGAATTGATGTAAACTGTGATGTGTGTATTGTCCGGCACTTGTATGATAACTCTCGCACTTGTTCACTATGATCGCAGAATGAACATCCATTGTCAGGCTTATATAATGCGTGCCTGTTATAAAGTATACAGTACATGGCCATTGAACTCTGTCTTTATTCCACATTCAAGTCAGTAGTTAAACCTGCACAGGCCTTGGTCTACGTTCACGAAAGGAGAAAATATGAGCACAGGTCAACATTGAGCAATGGTATACTGTGTGCCCGCAACGCTGATGTGTCTCTCAACTTTATATTGAGGAGGCAATACGTACAGTTTTGTCTTCTCTCTCTATCTCTCTATGTATATATCATTATCATCATTTCCACTTGGAGATCCCAGAAGAGCGCGTCCTTATTCACACTATCGACAGTGCGGAGGGAACTCAACAACAATTTGAGTTCATAGCAGACGAATAGTCCCAAGTTTTGATAGGTGTCCATTTTTCCTGGAACAGAATTTACGTTAATCAATTTACGTTAATTCAATTTAGGTGCCAATGGCATGAATCACGTCAGTAGGAAATGTACAGTTAATTCAATGCGAATTTCCTGTTCCTCCAACAGAGGTTCAGAATGGCTAGCCAAGTGCCACACAAAATAATCTCTCGTTGTCAAGATCTTACTGTGCCTCTACCTCTAGTGGCCTGGCCAGTACTCTTCAGGCCTAGGTTCGGCTCCAGCTGTTTTTTGAGGCCGCGAGAGGTCAAGAAAATGGTACAAAATAGAAAGACCGATTAACCCCCTAAATACGCATTAAAAACACAGACGGTGCCGAACCTCTTCTTGGAGAGTACTGGCCAGTAGAAAGGTGTTTGAAATGAACATGTAGTTAGTGGAGCGTTAGCGAGAATAACTAGACATATACTTGTAAGGCTGCAAAGGTTCAGAAACTTGAACTATGCGGCTCCACATGTCTTACGAAGGGATGCGATGACTGCGGTGCGATAGATGTCGATTAGCTGAGGAATGAGTCCAATCTACTATATTTACATACTTGTAACGTTACACCCATGCTGGGTAAATCGCTGTCATTGCTGACACGTTCGTTTGTTTGTTTGTTTGTTTGTTTGTTTATTTATTGAGATCTCCATTAGACTTTACAATTTTCTCGCAAACTCTATTCTTCCTGGAGTCCATTTTACAGTCCAAGGTAAAAAACAATCAAAAACATGAGTCAACATAAATGTAGAAGCATAAAATATTGAAAGTAAACTGAAGTGTCAAAATAAAAAAATCAACTCAGTAAACTTAAGATAATGAGGAGGGGCCAGAGGTCATCAATAACAGAAAGTTATAACATAAATAACTAGAGTTCCACGAACACATACCTTTGCCAAATAAACCAGGTTTGTTATGTAGAATGATGTCTGTAGTCAAATGCGTTACTCATTTCATTTTCTTTATAATTAGATGCTTAGAGTTGGTCTATAAAATTTCGGCATTGATTATGCAAATTACATCCCAAGTTACAATTAATTGATATCAAATTGTATCAAGCGTTACTTAAGCTATCAGCATCCCGAAAATCATGATGATCCTTTGATCCATTCTTGAGTTATTCCCTTTCAAAGTCTTTAAATACACCTCTTATTCTCTTCCCTCTTTCTCAGTTACATATGTGACAACTTTGATGAAAGTACTATAATGGAATGCAGTGGATTTATGAACTTTTCCTAATCAATTATGCAAATGAGCTGTTAATTTGCATAATAAGTATCACATTATATAAGTCTTCACTTAGGCTATCTAAATGCCAAAAATCATGACGATCCGTCAACAAGTTCATATTTTCTCATTAATTATGCAAATGAGATCATCATTTGCATGATAAATATGTATTGACATTTCTCTCTTTCTCAGCTACATATGTGACAAGTTTTAAAGTCCTATCATGGAATGTAGTGAATTTATAAAATATCCTCATTAATTATGCAAATTAGCTGTTGATTTGCATAATTGGTATCTCATTATGTAGGTCTTCACTTACGCTACCTACATACCAAAAAACATGATGATCCGTCAACATGTTCATATTTTCTCATTGATTATGCAAATGAGGCCATAATTTGCATGATTGATATCTATCAACATTTCTCTCCTTCCAAGCTACATATGTGACAAGTTTGAAAGTCCTATCATGGAATGCAGTGGATTTATAAATTTTCCTCATTAATTATGCAAATTAGCTGTTGATTTGCATAATTAGTTTACCATTATGTAAGTCATCACTCATTCTATCTACATACCAAAAATCATGACGATCCGTCAACACGTTGTAGAGTTATTCTCGTCCAAAGTTTGAAAGGAAACCGGCGCCTGCAGTTCCCGCTAGGGGGCCCAAACTCACAGCACTTACTCTCTGCCTCAAGGGCTATCTACCACTCAAAAATCATAATCACAGCATGTTCAGAACAGGAGATATCAAAAATTGAGGTTCTGCTGCAGTACCTTAGCAAGCCGCTAGGGGACCCATTATCAAACTTGACCTTCGTTTTCCCGACCCCTACCGACCTACCAAATATTATCGGGATCCATCCAAGACTTCTTGAGTTATGCTGTTAACACACAGACAGACAGACAGACAGACAGACACACAGACTCACAAGCCCAAAACATAACCTTAGCCATTCTGGCAAAGGATAACAAAACACCAAATCGTTGTAACAACTAAATGATATAGATTAAATAACCAATTGGGTGTAACTGACAAAGAAATTAACAGTATAATTTAAACAAATTAATGACATTGGTGGACTTTTCTATAAACATGAGTCGATCATTTCAGATGATGACACGTTGATTGGAGGTCATCAGCGGATAAGGTTTGAATATAATAACACCTGTCAAACCGTGGGCAGCAGTTGAAGTTTGGACGATCCGCATGACCAACAGGGGCGGTCCAGTACCCGCTTAACTCCATTATGAAAGTTGTTTACCACATTTACTTTAACATTTACCAGCGCACAAGGAAGTATAGAATGAAGTAGATCACCTGAAGCCCAATATTGTACGCATGAGGCTCATGAGACTATAAAATAGTTGAATTATCATTATAGAGCTGACTTATAGACAGAAATCTGCACTTAGATACACCTTGGATACACAGAGGAGTAAAAGTATTGGATCATCTATTTGCGGGTGTAAGCGTTTGCAATACAGCGAGTAGTCGCAGGACGACGCTTTAACCTAGCCAGTGCAATCATATTGATGACAACATGCCCGTCGGGGAACTATATCATCGTTATCTTGCATGGAAGCATGTTTGTGATATGCGCGCTTTGTCACTTGTGATTACTCAGGGAATTATGGTTTGATTTTTTTATTAGTGGTAGACTATCTTGGCCCTTACTAACTTGAGCTCATCCATGAAAGAAATGATAAAGTTTCCGTGCTAAAAGATAATTCTTCTGATAGTTCTTGAGAATCTGGTACCATTCCTATCTACTAAGGGTGGGTACCGGTACGGTGTACCGCTACAAAACCGGGTTTTCTTGTTAGACCGGTCCTGAAAAACCGGACCTGAAAAAATTCGGTGGACCGGATGTTGGACCTATTGGAAAATGAACAGATTATATGATCAGGCATTCACACGTTTCGAGGCTTACCGGTCGAGAAAAATAACAAGAGCGAAGTAGAGTAGAGCCTATAGTCATTTCTACTAAGTTTTACAGTCAATAGTACAGAGGCAGTTAGCCTTGTAGGATTTTAAAACGCCAGCGGGAGTCGAATGCTCCACAAAACATATTTCCTTTTTGTGAAATGGACCATTGTTTTGAGTATCGTCCATACACAAGTTCTCACATACTGAACCTGATCCTCTGGATCTGAACCGGACCTGGACCTGAATTTTCTGTACCGGTACCCAACCCTACTACCTACAACCTTCCTAAATGCTCTATCTAAAATACATCAGGAACGATCTGATGTTATGCCATCACAGCAGGCGATAGCAAACTGTGCAACAGTACGGTATGTCATCCCGTTTCTGCTCCCCTGAAATGTAGATTATCTACATCGATATTTGAAGAGTAACAGAGAAGCGATTCCTTCCTAGTCGCTGATGGTCTCCCAGTACGTACTGTCAGTACATCAACTGCGTGCGAGGTCTTGAACGAACGTGCGGCTACCTACAGGGGAAACCAATCTTGTACAAGTGACATCAAGACGCTCGTTACCTTGGCAGTTCTGGTGATAACGCACATAAAGTGGATATACCCGCGGTAGGCAATGCCCACTGGCCCTGGAAGTCTCCATATCTACGACGTTATTAAGGGGCACGAGAAGGAAGGACTGCAGTCGCGAAGGGATTTCAGCATTATTGCTTTGTTTATGATGACAAACTTATATGGGGTGATAAGGAGGGGCATGGTCACATTCGTGAGAAGGATGTATGCTTTGAGAGTTGCAATTTTTAAAAACAAATAGTTGCGATCCAAATATCGTTCTTACATCTGCTTACGACTTACGTCTTTATTTGATTTTAGTTCATTACAAGTACGCCTGCTACGTTTACGACTCGTTTTTCACGCGATATAAGACATGATAAGCTTGTATTGACCTATCTATTCCTACTTTTAATGGTTATATTAAGCGTACATTGAATAAACGGCTGGAGGTTTCAATTTAGCACCCTTTGATGACAAGGGCTTTGGCACTTTTAGGCGATTTATAAATTCAGCTACAGCTACTCGAGCTCACATACGTAAGGACTTCAAAATTGAAGCTCAAGTTTCAAAGAAGACTTTTATCGTCATCGTTCCTTCCATTAGCTGCTGATGTGGACTCGGAGATCAGGAGTGCCTTAACAAACTGGCGTTCCCCGTGGCCCGTGGCAGTGACCGGCGACTACCTCTCGTCATGGCCCGCTTATCTGGCGGGAGATCAGCGCAGTTGATCCGCTGGATCTGGGACACGCTGCGTCACAAGCGGCAGCGACCCCGCAGGAAGAAGACTGACTCCAGTCAGGATTTCCCACTGCTTTTTCTAGACGATTCGCTTGATTGTGGATACGCAAACCTGCTGTCGTGCCGCCGTTCTAAACTGCAGCTATAGCGTACGCGTGACTGTTGAGATGAGTCATGAAGTAAATCATGCGTTGAGTCCCTCAGCAAATTCTCGGTAAAACATTGATGCGTAAAGCTATGCTTACATTTGAATAAAACTTTTGTGGTAACGTTAACATCGCGTATACAAGGTGTCCATGAAGACACTAAAATCGTCATCAACATGAGTAGGTGCGAATGCAGACTCATACATATCATAGATGTAAACCTCGAGAGTTTAGATGCACTTGATCAATGGCGATAAAACAGAATGGTACCAGTTTCCTGATGCACGCCCCGAGCAGCCATACGTATCTATTCGTCACAGTTCAGATAGCATTGCGTCAAAACTTATCCGACGGTTACTACGCCCCCGACAAAGGAAAACTATATCTAAGTGTCGAAAACATGGGAACTTATCTTGCACACAATTGAAAAGAACATTTTTCTTATTGCTGTATATTGCTGTACAATGAAATGGCACTCGTACGTCTATCTTATTTAAGTTACAATATTGACAAATTCTGCGCTGTAAAAGAATGCGGTTATGTCTAACGTTACCCTTTTCAACATGGAGTTTGTGTGAACTAATACGGAGTTTTGTGATAGCTGTTCTATGTCTAATGTTTGTAATGCTTAGATATTTCTTCTCGCTGTATTTAATTCATCTGTATGTTTGTTATTTGTTGTTAGTACACATTCAAAGATAGGGAAACGGATGAAGTAATTTGAGATGAATTTAAAACGGATGACGTGAGTGAGTGCCAGACATAGCCAGAACCAGCATTTAGCACATGGTGTGTCAAATTGACACAAGAGGGCGTCTACTGAAAGGGTTTATAAGCCAATACATCTATAAAACCTTTTGAATAGTTCATGGAAGTATGCGGTCTCCGAACTCTTGTTCACGGAGGAATACGGCCACTCTTCTTACAAAAGATTGGGGGCTAAACAACAGGAACGGAGGGCATGTCCCGTTTCTTGTTTGTAGTCTTCACATAAAAGTAGACTTAACGAAAGACTCGCCTATTTCCAAGCGTGTGTTGAGAATGCTCCGTTTTGATCCTGACCCAGGGCTGATGTGGTCCCATTAGAGCAAGACCCGAACACCGCTTATTGTATGACGTACGTGGTACGGAGATACGACATACAACCCACGACGTATGCGCAATCTTTTTGTACCTAAAATATCAATATAAGCACGACTCCATTTAGAGAAGAGGATTATGAGGCGTTGGATGTGGGATAAATAGATCGTAATTTGGAATTATATCGCTAGGATTGGAAAATATAGAAACAAAAACGTGGCTTCAACTAATTAAACCTTTATCCGGTTTGCCTTGAACATTGCTGACAAATATTTCAATGTATAAGTTCGAAAAAAAGGCAGTTAAAAGGTTCTTTTCACTTCACTTCCACGTCTATCTATATCTGTGTAGGTCCATGCATTGTGCGTACAGGGTAACAGGGCAACAGTTTGTGACTGCGTTAATGAGGGAAACGCCGGCCTTCTTCATGCAAGTCATCATGAACTGGTAAGGACCGCAAAAAAGAACCCAATTATATGCGCTTTATGAATTTGGGCAGATCCGGATAAGACAAACTGCATACCCAGGGCAGAAAAGTCCTTATGAGATCATGTAATCCACTGACGCAGTGTGCAATCCGATTGGAAATGTGCTGTGACGTCACATACTGGTCATGTGGTCTCAGAGCTACGACAGAACAGTGCATAAAACATCCTCGCTACACCACGTCTGTTCTACATAGGAGGAGGTCTCGACTGCAGTACCACAAAGCTTACAGAGCTACTCCAAGTCCTTGAGAACGTCGGTGCCTGCAGAGGAAAGGCTTGTGACGGGTTGCCGAGTGCAGTGAGCAAAGGAAAACAGGTAAGGGCCCAGAGTATGATTTGGTTAGTTCAGAGAACTTCAGACCATTCTATCAAAATATCGAGTAGAGGTGTGCTGTGATGTCGCCATTGGTGACTTTCATCGTGGAACACCGACTCAACAATTGTGGCCTACAAAAAAAAGGAGAATATTAAACTAAGACTAAAAAGTCAGGAAATACCGTACCCTTCGGTGATGAGGATGATCTTGGAATTTGTCTGGTGCAGATGATTGAATATCTGTACTTATATGCCGTAATTGGGAGAATAAAGATAATGACTTTTATCACAAATTGGAGCTTTGTGTCAAAAGTGCTTGAGAGAAATGATAAACATGAAAGCATTTCCGAAATTATGTTCATAATGCTATTTAGAAACATATTCCTGAGAATGTATGTTCTGTGAGCAAATTTAGAATGTAAAATATCTGTTTTGAAGACCGTTTTCACACGGAACGTGCGATCATTATGCATTTTGAAAAGAATCATAAAGTACATACAGTTCCAAGTACATAATTCATTTGTGATATTGACAAAAACAAGAACATTATCGTACATAACATGTCAGTGTGCATGTGACAGTGACAGAAACGTACATATCACCAGTAGGTGTGTGGTTCGGATGACACATATTCTCACGTATCAATTCATTGATAATGTGGTAACGGAAATAAGCGTGCAAGAAGTGGCAGTTAGGAGAAGATATTGCGTTCCAGTTGGATGTTTCTTGTATTTGTGACCTCCAGAGTTGCTTTGCTTTCACGCTGAGATTTGCTGAGCGTGCCATGACAAGTTTGGTGAGTGTATCAACACATGCTTCGTCAGTTCGACGACATTATATAGACTATCCTTGGTTAGTTCAAGGAGCTTTTACCTGATAAAAGCTCCTTGGTTAGTTTCGTCAAAGTTCTTGGTGTTAAAACCTTCTTTCGACTATCCCACGTGAGCTGCCCGCTGTGTATGGAGCTCTTTTCCAATATTGCCAGTGTGGGTCAGGAAGCACTAACTCAACTCCACGACGTAGATCCCCTTTGATTTATTCATTTCCTTCTCTATCCGACACATTAAATTGCTTGTATCGCACCCCATTGATCACAAACTGGTATGTTTACATGTAAGACAGTGCCGAGGACGCGCTCTTTACCCATCAAGGTGACCATGAACGGTGAGGCTTCATTATATTTGATTAGTTCCCAGCTCCTCTCTCCAGTCATGTGTCACACAGTGAAGAACGATGTACGCCTCAAGATGTAAACTGTGCAGTGGGTGCTGATATTAGTTTGTGCCCCATTGCCTATAATCCATTAATCCTTAAGTCATGACGTCCTTTGCAGTAAATCGTGTTCTTAATCTTCTTATGGTTTGGCACCTAAATGTTGGTCACATCTCTTGGGACGAAGACTATCAATGTATGCAAAATTACTCCATAGCATAGTTAATTCCAATCCTTCCGTCTAATCTTCACGTGTAGGATATCAGTTTAGTCATAGCCGTTACAGATATGCCCTGGTCTTGACAGTCCTTGAAGTGTGGCGATTCAAATAAATGGCAACCTGGGCGGTATAACCGTCAATGAAGAACCTAGTAGTTAACGTTCATGTACATGTCTCTGACCCGAGTTGATGTCCTACACTCCGTTAAAATCGCATCCACGGGACTGTCCTACTTATCCAGTGAACTACCGTTCCATTAAACAGATCATTTTCTTCCCCTTTCGCCGCCCAGTCGTCACGAGCAATAGAATAATACCGAGATAAGCAATCAATTACAAGCATTCGTGCTGAACTGCTATATGCCTGTGAAGTTTTCAAATAAGACATGGGCGACAGAATTCATCAGTTGGAACAGATCAGAACACTTTTTTATTTCATTTGTTTGTTTTGCATACATCAATGGCAAATCGAAATTATGTGTATCACACCAGTATTATTACAGTAGTAAGTACAAGCTGCGTAAGACTACGTAAGGTCTGATCCAAGCACATTTGCTCTTTTCGTTAGGTGAGGTGGGCAAGGTACTCGAGGCGGCTATCCTTAAACACGGCACCTCCGGCTTAACGTCCCATCCAAGAGAACTTTTTCAACTGAGTCGAGAGAGGTTGTCAAAAAGTGTAAAGTGATTTTCCAAAGGGCAGGACATTGGGGTCTGTTAGGCATTCAAGCGCAGAACTAGTCAATAACCCTCAATACAAGTCCACCTACTAGTAGCTAAAAATGATGATGCCATGTTGATGGCATTGCTGTCCCTACGGCCGGTGAGGCTATGAGGTGAGGGGAGGAGTAGCTAAAAAACAGACGACAGCACAGGCATTGCTGACTAGCAAAGGCAACGACAAGATGCGTTCGGTCGTATACACCAAATATGACAACCTTGCGTTCTCAAGCCAACCAAGCTCTGTACTATAAGTTGGAGTTATATACCCGGATGGAATGTGAGATGTGAGTCGTTAGGAGTTATGTTTTTGAATTGTCGTTTTTCTTTATTTTCGTTTCATAAACCAAACAAACTTTCCTGATGACCTCTGTATATCAAACAAAAATGATAAACCATATCGATTTTGACGATACGGTTATTACCGTTACAAACCGTAACCGATCATTACACGGTTACAAACCGTTTGAAAAATTAATTTCCTATGACAACGTTCCAATGTTAAATCCTTCTGCGAACTTCGGAAAAGATTGTTCCATCCGCAGGTACCAAAGCAAAGCTTTCTGTCAAAATCAAACAAAAGCGTTCCATAATGTATCTGCTATTCGTCATTTAATAAATATATGGTTTCATATTTCTTTGTTTGAAATTTGATGTACATATTCTTTTTACATTGCGTTGCTTGCCATTCTGAAAGCTACATTTGTGCTCATCATAGAGAAGAGTGCCTTCAATGGTAACTTGCCACTTTTTTCAACACCAATGGCAATTCAATATCAAACAGTGGAAGTCAATGATGGCCCGCCTCAGTGTGTGCACTGAAACACGGTGATGATGATTATGATGATGATGAATTCCAATTTGAAAAATAACAAAATCGCAGGTGTTGTGTTTCGTTGCTGTTATTGCATTTGTTTCTTTGTTTTAGCCACAGTTCAACATCCACTGTCCACACATACATAACAGTTCTTCTGAGGACAGGTATCGGCAGCGTTCATCAAATCCCAACCACCGTGTCGACGTGCCCACTGGCATGTTGGTGTGTCGCTCCACAGGCTGGAGTTACACAAGCAATTAAACGTCAGATCAGTACAGATTACTCCCTACTAAATTACCCCGGTGTCGCCCGGGAGATCAGGGCGTTTCTGCAGGGCCTGTAAACAGACTGTGTCACGAGCAACTATCCATGTCTACGGTCGATAGCATCTTTGACGTCTGCTACACATTCAAATGTTGTTCTTGGAAATCTGCTGAAAACTAAACTAGTTTTAATGCCATAATATGGTAAAGCACAATGCTGTATTTATACTAGGTGGAAACTATTGTTTAATGTTTCTACGATGTTATTCCGGAATGGCTTTATACCGCCTTCGCACCGCCTTCACCTTGAATACAAACTGATGATGCTGTCAAGGTTATGTATGTGGTAAATACGTCACAGCAAATGTCATTTCCAGTACGAAAGGTCGTCATCTTTACATTTCAAAGCCTGCTGTTACGTCAATAAACAATAGCGTGGGAACGTTACGAATGCCAGAATCTCGCCCCAAAGTGGCAACTATTTGTAGAATGTAACTTTATTGCGCAATAATTGTACAAAGCACAAAGTATCTACTGATACATAACTATAGTTCGATTAGACTAATCTATTTAATACATAGTGCATAGTATGGGATGAAAATGGTCCTTCAAAATCATTGGAGAAATTTCTAGCGTCTAGAATTTTTTTTAATATATTTTGCTATGTATAAAATGCAGGGATTGTCACATGTTATAATGTATTTAGATTTACTCTTCAAGTCCGTTGAAGTAAATCCCGCCGTGTAAGACGATAGCGTTGTGTACAGTGAACGTATAACAGAATATTTGGCCATGGGACATACAACCAAAAAGTGATATTCGTCTTCAATTAGCTCTGGACAGAATGATGGACAAACCCTCTGGTAGATAGGATTTTTTATTAATTTGCCGGTTTCTATGCTTAATTTGTGACATCCAATTCTGAGTTTTGTGATTGCCAGTAGAATAAACAAGTGTGGATAGTTAGTTTACCGGTTCAGTATTCACTTCACCTGTTTCCATCAAGCCCCAGAGATAGTCCCGCCACAGGGAGGGAGCATCCAAGGTTCAGCCTGTTGAGTTTCAAACCACACCATGGGGTTTTTATCTTGATAGAACAGTTGCTTAACCACACCTAGTCACATGGCCTGCCTCAGATTATGGACTGGTGACATGATGCACCAACAGTAAAGAAGACAGGGTTATAAATTTTCTTTTTGTACACAACCAGTTAAACTCACCTGCTAAAGTTTCTATACCTGTCAGACATTTTCCTCAGAACTTCTAACGGGAGTTCTGCTTCTCGCCGCTATATGTAACCGATGTTAGTGGTGCTTTTGCTGTGAGAACACAATCCCAACGGTGGCTAAGTTTGTACACCCCCTCGCCATAGTTCATAACTAGGCTTGCCTTCTTTAGTCCAGACCTAGGCCCCTTCAATAACGCAGTTATTCCTGGCAATGTAGTCGGCAACAGCGGAACTTATGTCTTCTTTTTGTGCCTGTCTTTTCTGAGGACTCGTGTATCTGACAGTGTTCATGTTGTCAGCATTCTTACTGTGTTCCTCCAGTGTAGTCCCAAATCCCTGTTTCCCCTATCATACATCGTCACAGCTCTTGCACGGGATCCGGTACACACAGTCTGTTTAGGAGAGACTTGAAAAGTCGGACCAACCTAGACGTAGATGACATTATCGAACTTTTGTACGTTATTGTCATTATCCAGGTACTTCAGTGGAACTGTGACGAAATATACATAGGGGAAACAGGAAGGGCGTTTGGGACTAGAAGCAAAACTCCAGTTAGAAGCACCGAGGAAGATATTTGACAGGCATCGAAACGTCAGCAGGTGAGATTAACTGGATGTGTAAAAAGAAAAATCTGTACTATCCTTTGACCTACTCAACCTGATGAAATAATTTTTGGAAGTGGACAGTTTTGAGAGAGACCGCGGCATTCTCCATTCTGCATGCCATTTAGTTTGGTTGTTGCATTGTCAATCCGGCATAATGAACATCAACATTACCAGAGCTCTGAGCAAATCTCTTCAGTCTCATTAGAAAGGTCTGGAAATCAGGCGACGGAACTTGTTTTTGGAGCGCTGCTGTTTATTTCTGGGAGAACGCTTATTCGCCATTTCCAACATGGACCGGGGAGATCGTTTACGTCGTTTACGCGCTCCTAATAGGTCTGAAAAGGAGACTACTATTCGTCAGACATCCTGTACTGTGGGATTCGCGACGAGGAAGCAATTCATCACCATCAAATGTATATTTTCATCTTGCATCACTAGCTTGTTGAAATACGAGAGACATCAACAATTCTATATTTATCCTGCAATGACTAATCTTTATCACACGGCGTAACTTCTCTTATAGATTATAGATTTGTGTCTATTCACATAATCCTCTTTTTTCACCAAAACGTCTAGTAGCAATTAATATTTTATCAATGTGCAGAGCATAGCGCCATGATTAGTCATATACACATACTCACAATCTAGCATGAGATGGGGGTCGACAGAGGACGTCTTTTTACAGTATATTCGAAGCCAAAACCACATTGATATGATAACGTTACGTTTGTTGGTGAAGGTTAGACTCCCAGGTAATAAGACACACAATGGACAAGATACTAAAGAAACTGGTCACTATCAAGTTTTCTAAACGGTAAGACGTTTCAGATTACATCCACAATCTTCCATCAGTCACTGAAACGCCAGACAGTTTACAATATCAATATGGGACGTATTTCATCAGTACTAGGCGTGTGCAGCTTACCCAAGGTCGTTAAAAAACCTTCCCTATATAACGCCCTTGACTCACCAAAGCACATATTTATTTCAAACTTGTCAGCATCAGCTCTACTTTAAGTGCCATAGCAAAGAGCAAGGCGTATGGCGATGATCAAGTCCACGCCGAAGATTAAATGAGAAAAGCTCGCGATAATCGAGAGCAACGACATTTGCCAAGTAAATGACGGCTTGCTAACGTGACAAAACGCTCTCTAGCGGAGTTTGTACCAACCTGCAGAGTGACCACTAGTATAAATGGGGATGTCTCTCGAGGGCCCTCTATCAAAATCATGCAGCATCGCAGTTGAGGTCAATATTCATCCAGAGCTGTACAAGGCCGTTACAATTATAGTGCGTTACAAAAAAAAAACATTTACAAATATTAATGAATTCCAGTTTTCTACTTATTTTAGCGTCAAAGAAAACACACGAATAAGTACTTACCACAATTTATGTTTGAAAATTTATTTTGTAGCAAGTTGGAGATGAAGAAACTGTTCAAATCGCCGCAGTGCATCGTGGTCCTATCGGCCATCTTGCTTCTGTATGCTGACGTCACGAGTTGTCGGACGGTTCTCCTTGACCTCGGCACCGGCCCACAGCACCACGACATCAGGGAGACCGAGGGCGACACTCGCTACAGCGTGGACGAGATCAGAAGTCTCATCCGGAGAAAGTTCTACGACACCAGCAGGGACGAAACGGAGGGGTTTGAATTCGGCAAACGGACAGGGGGTGAGCTATGATCATACTCTGTCACACTCAAGTAACGCTTCTATGGACTTGCTTTAGCAAAATTTCACAGGCTTGTCATTTGATGTCGTCCTTGCCATGTTGGATTACAGGGTACGTCTATCAACCACATGAAGATGCTACTACTTGATCCAATTACCCGCCAGCATGGTGGTTGGGGGATTAAGATTATAATTATTATGACGTCAATGAAAAGCCTGTATTCACAAATACTTTTTTTCAGAGGACAGATCTGTGCTTGAACGTTTTTTTAATGTTTTATTCAGCACTTTTCGAAAACAAACGTGGCTCACTTCTGTATAAATCAATGAAACAACAACAAAAAAAACGTCCGAAGTTAGGTGAAAGCCGACGTCAATTGATGAGTGTGATGCTTAATTGAAGATTCGCGCCTTTGGTGTCAGAAAAAGTGCACATTTTAGGTCAGGCTGGACAGGCTGGACATGGAAAGAAGAAAAACATCATCTTTGTTTGCTTTGTTGCAGCAGTGACTGGACTAATCTTTTATTTCCTCAGATGCCAGACTAAGTACCGGACTAGTGGGGACGGTACTAGACCGGCTGAACCAGTATTACTCCACTGCCCGTGGGCCTAACCCCATCAACTCCAACGAACTTCTCATGAGTGGCCGACGCTGACAAAACATGTGGGTCGTTCGTCCTGTTTTCCTTCCCTATACCCTCTTATTTTAATCATATCCCAAACTGTTGGTTTATGTCTTAAATATAATGTGGCTTTATGATAAACATTCGTAAACTATATGTTACCGAACGTTATCGGATGTAACAAGGACATGAACAAATAACGTTATATAAGGTACACTGTAAACGTATATATGTATATAATGGACGATAAAGTACCTATTGTTAGATATGAAAAAGTTACAACATAAGTCCCCGCTGAAATGTCCCCGACAGTGGAATACAAGTACACCAAGAGGGCCCCCGTGGCTCCGCCAGGTTTAGTAAGGAAGTCGGTATGTTTTAAGGTGAGAGTTCGCAAAAGGTTTGCGGAATGATGATGCTGTAGCTGCGTCAATGGCGCTAGTGTTTCAGCCATTTGAACCATTTTACTACTGGACTTTGAATATGTAACTATTGCCTTTACATACAGGTTCCAGCTTGACGATCGGCTGAAAACCTATCAACGGATGAAGAGCCTACGCATAAATGAAAATGTTTTTGAAGAGCTGTTAACCTCCCCAACATTTTCTGGGCTTTTATCCAGCAAGCCTTTATACACGGAGGCCAAAGCACGTGACTGTAAATAATAGATTGATTGTTTTGCACCTACTGCTGTACCCTGGCAAATTATGTTGCATTTACCTAGTAACTACTTTTACATTAGGAGACTGGCATAAGTACTTTATAATGTGACGTGAAGGAAATATATGGGAAATGGCCATTTTTCCGGCTAAACGATAAGGATATGACCGATACGTGTAATATCACTAATAATCAGAAAAACACGATGTGAGAAGGATAAATTTGGCATTTCAGCCATTGTGGATTTTAAACGTCAGCAAATAAACTTAAGAGGGACCAACGTTTACGAGTGAATGTGACATGTGCATCATATTTGACTCTTTTGTTTCTATACAATTATCCTGCAAAGAGCGTACAGGTTGATGCACAAGGTGGATCACTGTTGCATTGGTTGGTGCTTTCGCAATACTAGCTAGTATGCATGTCAACAGCACCACATAGCGACTGCCGTCGTCATTGCAGTGATACGTTTGCACCAAGGTGTGCATGATGTACTTGATCTTGTGCGTCATTCCTGTTGTTTATGAAAATTAAACATCGAGGTAAACAATATTCAAAAGCAAATCAATCTCTACAGATGGATAAAAAGGAGATTTACTTCCGAACGTTTTGAGTGACATCCATCACTATTCTTGTAGTATCAAATGACGCTGAAGAGTGCTGGATGTAACTCAAAACGTCCGGAAGTAAATATCCGCTTTTTATCCAGTTGTAGAGATTGAATGTTATTTGAATGTCATACCAGTTGCTTACCTGAGGCGGGAAAATCCCCCTGTTATCCTCCTATTGTGCTATTGTATTGTAGCCCCAAATCTGTTATTAAATAGAAAACACCCAGACAGACACATTTTATACTGTATCATGTGAAGCAAGATACCCAAAATGTATGCGCCTAAGATATTTTCGAAACAGAGTTTGCAGTATCAAACTTCTAGGATGCTGGTAAGCCAAGCGAATAATGAAAAGTGGAGGTTGACCGTAGATATGTATGATTTAATGTTATGCTATTGCCAAGAGCGACACAGAACCATATATCAAGAGCGACACAGAACCATACTAGAATTACCGTGAAGTAAACCATATTTATTATGTGTACGTGTCTCATGAATGACGTACAAAGGCAGTGATGCCATTTCATAAATATTTTGTCGTGATGCAAGTAATTCAACCTGCTTTGTATCATCTATCTCTTACTCGTGATATCGGTTTTCACGACTATGTTGAATCAAATTTACTACGTAGTCTTTCCTTGCACTAAGCCACTAGTGCACCTGTCTGTAAATCCTGGCTAATTACTATGACAGCCTCTACAGATGTCACTGATTTGTCCTCTGCTGCGGGATTCTGGTGCGTCACAAAGCACAATATTTACGGAGGCACAGAGGGTAGATCTGTGCTAAATATTACTCTCTTATATGTTCTAGTTTTAATCTTTAAATAGTTAAATAGTGAACCCTCCAGTGAACAAATATATGAATCTATTCGACAAAAATCAAATTGCCTGCCAGAGCTGTCCACTTCCGGTCGATGTTCTCATGTGTTCCAGTTGGGAGTCGGAGATGATTTCTAGTCCACTCTCTATCATCAACACTTTATTCCTGTAAAGAAGGAAAATGATAAATATTTCGCATATGAGTTACGTTCACTGCAGTCCTTGTTGTGTTTCTGCTGATATACTGAAGGGACTTCTCGAGTCCAAATCAGAACATGTACAACGGTAACATGAAAGTTTAAAATCTGCGTTAAAACTGTTTTTGTTGACATCATGCCGACACTTTCCAAGTAACCCCTGCTGCCCATATCCCTGGGGCCTTCGTTCTCATTACAGCCGCTGAGCTGGCAAGGTCCGCACATGGGCGTGATGCGCCATCACTTAGATCCGGAATATTACCTTAACGAGTTCCCAGGAGGCGGCCGTCCTACAGGCGGCGTGCTGCGCGGCGGGAAGCTCCCAGGGAACGTTTCTTGCGGCCCGGACTCTCGGGGCCGGTGTTGGTGAACATGTTGTGGCCCAGTCCGAGCCGCAGTCTGTCGGCCAGGTGCATCTGTACACAGGTGCCTGACTCGCACTTTCTCCGCACTCTCATGGCCATGGGATCCATCATGTCCTCGTAGGTGCGCGAGAATCTACAAAGCAGAGGTGTTGATTTTCAGACGGTTACAGTACAACTTCGTAAAATGGTTCAGACAAATACCATGTTCTAGAAAAAATTGTTAGCTTTGACCATTCGGTCTTCCTAGAAAATTTTCTCGGGGAGAAGAAGAAAACAAATCACAGAAATAAATTTTTATATACAAGGGTCAACTGTCCCTGGAAGAGTAGCAGGAACGACATAGAAGTAGAAAAACCTAAACCTCATCTTATGGCATGATTTTTTGTTGGCTGAACCATGTAAACCAGTAGATATATAGAGCGGACTCATCCTTCAAGTCCACCACAACTTAGTCACACCTCAGTAAGACTGTTCCATAGATACCGAGGGATGAATGTGGTACAAAACATGCCGGTCAGATTAAAGGATAAGTCCGATATTTATATCTACTGTGTCAACATCTATCTGCTTGTTACTAGTATCTGTTTAGTTTTCTTAGCCGTACAAATAATCACTCAAACAAAGCGAGCGGTATATCCTAAATACACTTCCTTTTATATCTTAGCCCTTTTGACACGTACGCGCAAACTACTTTACAAGGCTACTGCTCCAAGCAAAGTGTCTTTTCATAGTACATCATGTTTATATAGTCAAGGTCGCGCTGTATATAACGTTCACGGTACATTTATTGTCTTGTATCAAAGCTTTTAGGACATCACATCCTCAGTCAAACGTATAACCTCTCCCATAAACCACCCTGTATTATAGCCTCTCTGTTCTCTACTGCTTACTTTATTACTTTCCCCATCCTGTTGAGAGGCATTTCCAGTAAGCACCCACCATCATAAGACATGTGAAGTTTGTAAATCTTGTAAATGCTTTATGTAAAATGCTTTTGGATTTGGTAGTTCGTTGAAATATCGCTTTTTAACTTCGTTGAGGACAAAATGTCAACTAGTTAACTCATCCTCTCTGAAGGGATAACCCAAGCGCAGACCTGTTGTCCTGTGTGTTCGTGTTGTCCTCTATATTGTCCAGCAGCTCCCTGGCCAGCCCGTGGTACACCCTGCCCGCCTGCTGCCCCAGCAGCGCCAGCAGCGGCTCCATGTCCCCATCATAGTCATACATGTCGTCGTCGTACCTGGGATGGAAGGAAATCATATTGGTGAAAACACAGTATGATCAACTGCACCAGAAAATTATTGAAGGCTATCATATATATGTGACACAGTTAATACATAGAATAGTTTGAATAGTATCTCATTTTGATTATGAATAATTTGTTCATCTCCTGGACACGTTTGCCGGAATCCGTAAAGATGTTAGTTCATTGGTTACAATTATGCCTTTTGTTTGCTATTCTCGTGGGCTTGAGAGTAACTGATTTCCTTCTGAAAGATGATAAAACGGTATCGCACACCTTACATTTGTTAGGGCGGATCTGTTACCAGAATGCTGGCATAACATCTTGTCAGATGCCATACCCTAAATATGTGGCCTTGCTTTGTTCAACTAAATCTTATATGTTGCTTTGTGGGAGCAATTGTTGTTGAGATTTGCAACGCGCTAAGACGCCATATGCTTATTCAGTCAGTGTTTGCAAGCAAAATGCTTAATCGTCCAATTATGGCCATTCTTCTGTATACAATGATAAGATTAAATCACTTGTAAAAAAGTTACCATCAGATCAAGACCCTTTGGTTACTAATACGTGGAGGGCGAAGTCAACCAGACTGCCATCAGTGATCTGACCTTGCCGAGATTTGGTCAGAAAAAAGTCCAACATTAAAAGGGTTTTATGTTCTCTGTGGCATTCTGACATGAAAGGTTTTATGGTATTCCTAAAGTGTTCCCGGAGCACTGTTGGCCGTTGCTGCTTTTATAAGTATGTTTGGGATAGAGAAGCACTTATGTGGTACTTGTGCTCCATGATTCGTAACGGGCCTTCCCCACCAGACAACTGATGCGTGTGGCATTTTCTCGGAATGGATGCGATGCACGGTCGACTTACGTCGTCGCTAATCTTCAGCTAATGTAAAATATACCACTTGGACTTCTGTGCATTTTGTGTTTGTTTGGGTACATTTTTCTCCGTGGATCGAGATAAACGTCACAAACTACGGCCAGGCGAGATGTTGAACTGTACACTTACTGACATTACTCTTGAGAAATGATCTTAAACAGACGGTTCGGCACTGAATGATGAGTAATCTGGAATCACTGTCTGTAAAAAATTCTGGGACCACTTTAGAGCAGCCAAGTCCTTTAACAAGTCTGAGAGAAGCTCCCACCCACGTACGTCTCAGACTAAGTATTATGTATGAAGATGAGAATGAACTAGTGTGAAGGCTTGTACTTCTGGACGTCCTACGAAATTGAATATTTGTTGCAACATTGAACTATTGGATTCATGGAGGTGTTTATCATAATGTATGGCTGTCACTAATTTGCCTTACAAATCACGCCTGATCATTTTAAGCCAACAATGTACTACCTTTAAAAATGTAAAATCTATCGTGTTATGTCGAATTATCCTTCCATGGCATGAACTTGATTTGATACTTGCTGTGGGTGGACGAATGGGGAGCTTGATGGAGTCGCTTCAGGTGGTATCGTTATTTTGAGCCTTTCAAGATATGCAATTCTGGGCAAAGCAATAGACGGCAAGTGCGAGTCTTGACCGAAAGCCGCTGCATAGATATACATGGTGAAATCGCAACTCCAACTCAATAGGCAACCACAACACATTCTTTAAAAGCTGAAACTTTCACTAGTTACAAGCTTTGATTCTTTGTAACATCAGGAACTTGGGTACTGTGCTACGTGTCGTTGATTGACAGAAGTGACGCATGCATAACTATATCTAAAATACAAATGTCTTTAATATGGATTATAGTTGCTATGAAATTTTTTTTCTCTATTACGTCCAGCCGTATACAGGTCAAAGGGAAATCTTATAGAGCCATTTCATCCATCATCATTCATCATTTATCTTGTTTATTCAGTTCTATTTCAGGACTACCTTGGAAAACAGCAACTCCTTCCCTTTTATGAGGGAACGCTGATATTTACTCATGCCCATCTTACGCTCATAGTGATATTTTCCTTCATTCAAAAGCAAGTGAATTGTTGTTGACATTGCCTTGAGTATACAGATATTCAACTTGAGAAAGATATTGAACCGGGAAATAGAGAGATATAGAGCTTGGTTAGTCATGCGGAGAATGTAATCTCCAAGCAGAGGCAGTTTTGACGAGTTTTATGCGACTTTATCGGGCTTTCTATTTTGAACTGTTTTCCTAAAGTATAACAGACATGAAGAAAACAGTACAAAGTAGAAAGCCCGATATAAACGCCCCCAAACACGTAAAAAACAGCCGGAGCCGAACTTCTGCATGGAGAGTGGAGAATAGCTGTTTGCTCGTGTGTAACACGTAGGCCACGTTGTACCATCACTTGACCTCTTAAAGTTTCGCGATAGTCTAAAAAATCAAAACATCACTTTGCCTCACATCTTTGTAGTGTGAGACAAACCGATTTCAAAACATTTTATAATAGATTGTTCAAATGCGATCAAATAATTCGTATAACACTCAAAGAATAAGATCTATCGCGTAAAGTTATCAACTCTACACATGGGTTCTGTAAACTGTCTTTTGTTTAGAAACAGCACAATTACATGTACAGTACTGACTTTGCTTCAGGAAGTAATTTCAAGTTAGGCAAACCTAAGACAAACTCCCTAAAAAGAACATTTAGGTATAGAGCAATATCAATGTGGAACCAGCTGCCTAATGCGCTACAGTCTGCCCAAACTTAAAGGTCTTTCAAAATGGCCTCTGTGATCTACTCTCCAGTCTAAAACTAGAAAACTGATCTTGGCTTGCCATTTTGTGCATTGTATATAACATATTATGTATTAGCTGAGCCGTTTCATTGATATTGTATTGTGTATCTGTTAATAGCACAACCATTTCTTAATTGACATGTATGTAAATATTTTGTATATACGTCTTTGTTTTGTCATGAAGTCCAGGAAGATTAGTGGGGTGCCCTAGGGTATGTCACTAATGGATTTTCAAATAAAGTCACAAAGTCTTCTGTTGGAAGGTTGATTTGGAAGGCAGTACTTTTTTTGTCACATAGAATCGTGGCGGCAGCAAGTGTTAAAAGTCATAGGTCAACAAAAGAAGCAATAGGATAGAAAATGCTGAAAGGTTTATGAAAACTGGATTTCCTTTACTTACCTCCTTATTACAGAAGCGGTGAGTTGGTTGGTGTGTACAAGTACAAAGAAGGCGAGGACCATCAAAGCGCAGCAAGGCCGCATGTCGATTGCTGTGATCTGGAAAAAGCACGGATATACATCCCTTGGTTGATAAAAGATTGCTGACTGAAATACTGCATTGATAAGCTTGCTTAACGCTTACTCATGTGGTCTATTTTCCACCAGTTCTAATTATTGAGATGGTGATATGGGCCAAGGACCTTCACAAAACATCATAGGAGCTAATCGCTTCCAACAGCATCAAAAGTGAGGCATGCATAGTTAGGGCCATGCAGAAATGAACATTCAGGTGGACAATATCTGCCTGTGGCTGTGTGAGGAAACAGCTGCCAGAAATTAAAACGGCACACGAGAGGACCTTGGAGTGTCTCTCCACCAACCAACCAACTACATAGTAAGTTACCTGGCACTGTGGTTTGTGCTGGGCTGAAATAAAGTAGTGTAACAGAGTTGGCGTTGATTTTGGTCATAAAGAATGAAAACAGTATATAAGAGAGGACATAATGCAATAAATCAGAACACATACTTCCACGTGATGTACAGTGCCACCTATATCCCCACTAGTCTGGTAAATCGTCCCCAGCCAGCCTCCCACTGGTATGTCCCAGGAAACGTTCTTTGGGTAATGAAGGGCGGTGAGTCAACCTGTAAGCTAATGAGGGCCTACGACACCCGCTGTTTCACTTTAATGGCGGACGTTTGATGCAAACGATTGTAAAACGAAAAGTTTGTACAGGTTGGTTTATATTGTAGATACGACGGGGAGGAGGGCTGTTAACTGTACTTGGGGTGAGAAAATCACCCTAGTTTATCACCAGTATATGTAACCCGTCCGGAGTCTGGTGCAGACAACTGTCACGCAAACTTTGCAGTTATATAAGGTTGATGCCAAGTGGGATTAATCTATCTTAATGAACGACGAACACACTAATCAGCATCATGATACTGCTTTACTGTTTACTGCTTTCGTCTACGGTGTCTGAGGACCTCCGGGCATTTTCTTCTAAACACTTAAGGCAGGTAAGATGCGTAACGCTGCCAATAGACAGTTTCTTCAACAGAAATAGACACATACATACATGAGATCAACAGAAGCATTTCTTCGGGGGGGGGGGGGGGGATACATGTATAAGTCAAATTTAGATAGGCGTGATCACCAGTAGCTACAGTGGACTCAAAACTCTTTGGGACATGTTCAGGGAGCAGGGTCAATGTGGATACCAGGACCATTGTTCTTCTTACGTCATCAGAAGAAGTGAAGATCGTCTCCCGTAAATCCCCTCTCGCTGACACGTCACATTGTTGTATTCATGACATTTGGCAGATACAAATTCCTTTTGGAAGTATATTTTTTGTGACGCAGACTCGAGCTGGACAAATAGATATATAGATGTGGCTATAAACCGTCAAAAATGTGACGGCTATTTTCTGCAAAACATCTAAGATTGTTACAATGATATTTTCCAGAGCAAATAGATCTAGATTGTCAAACACGTGTTTTACGATGATCATTCGTATGACGACCTCTAGGATGTCCAAAGTACTAAACCATTCTATTGGACATCGAGCACCTTTTTGTTGCACAGACGCAGTTGAATTGGACCAAACCATCAACTTTCGTAGCTGAGCTTAACAACCCTCGAGTAAAAACATTTCTTGTTGTTACCTAGAGATGCTCTGTAATGCTGTTTACGTGGATTAAATCAAAGATGAATTCTGCCAGTCATTAGCTGTTTTAACAAGCACTTAATTTTCAACACTTCAGTGCCTTACGTCCTAATTGCCTTATTATTGCTCAACGTGGGAGCGGAGATGCCACAGCTGCTAGCGGACCCAGAGGAGTCTTCATGATGGTCTGTTTCGCCGTCTTCAACACAGTCAGATGTTTGGTATTGACCCAGAATGTCATGAACTTTATGCTCGCAATTTTGCTGAAACCACCCATTCTTGGGATGGTCTTTGTAGTTACGTGATGTCGCATTTAAATTTTGCAGCCGTAAATTAATATAGCGGATGAAGATGATAATAAGATGTGATATTCTATTAGATATATAATTGAAATGTAGATATTCTTGTATCAGCACACTAATTTTACAGTCAACTCTCCATTTTTTAATCTTTTTAACTATCCCACCAACCATGATCCATTTTGGAAGATACGTTCTTCTTCCTCCTCAGAATCAAAGTGTATCTCCAGGCAAAGAAGCGATATGTATTATATCTGCTTTAGTGCACGGGCGTCAATTGGTTCCCTCTGGGCTTAATCATCTTTAAGGTCTACCATCTGTGAAAATAAATCTATGTTCATCACACTGATTAAGCCACGGTTTATGAGCTGTCATTTTGCCTTGTGGCATCATACATGAAGCAAATCTTCACGGACCCAAACCTTTGATCTTGCAGACGAGAAGGGACGCTGTTTTGACTGGTTCCGAGAGGCTTCTGTGATGGTTTAAGCAATCTCAAAACTGAAATAGATTTCAAGAAGGACTAAAGACACTGCGGGCCATGTTTAGGTAGATAAAAGCCAGTGAAGATCGGAAATTGTTTTACATATTCTTAACTGAAAGGCTACGTAGCACGTCAACATATGCATATTGTACATTTATTTCTCTCGAGTTAACCATGAGCCTCAATTGTAATGGATATCGATAAAAATGTAAGAGAAAGGTTGTAAGAAAAAGACAAAACATCCATAGCTGCTTTACTGCCTTTTTTTGCAGTACTGAGACAAATAATGCTGCCATTAGTAATACTGCAAATCACATATTCCAGTTGCCCTAGGTATGAAAGGAAATACGACGGCGCATTTTCCTAAAACGGCACATTAACGATGTAGATGGATGAAATCCATCTTGGCAATAAACGGTTCTACATGTGCTACGATCATACGGGAACAAACGACTTACGTAGAAATTAAATACTTACTTCAAGCTATGAGCTATGTAGATATTAAGGCAACGCCCATTAACATGACCGACAATAGTAGTAATTGACTGAGAAAGCAAGTTTGCCAGGAGGACGTCAGAGTGCGATACGGACAATCACTATGTTACATGTAGTATGTAGCACTAACTTAGCAGCAAGGTATATGTATTACAATAGACTGTAATTGAATATCAACTTCCTTACAATCCTGGTCGATATACAAAGTCGAACCGCAGCAAAAAAACTCCGGTGGTACTTTACCAAACTTCATCTGGAAATGACTCATAGTGACCTTGATGAAAACGAAACTCGGAGTAACGTTAGTTTCAGAACATGAAGTTCATGAAAGACCTTTAATGGAAAGACGGGGTTTTCAGGAAAATTGCACCTGTTTTTGACTTGAATTCTATCATTACAACCTTCATCTGATATGTCAAAACTACTAGATTATTGTATCCGACAAAACACCGGAAATCAACAACGGACTATTTTCTGAACGCAGCTCCATTTTTAGCCACTGTACAGCAATTGTTCACAATCTGATACCCACAGACGCCCGCCGCTCAAGGAAAGATGACGACCATAAGAATAACCTTTAACAGCAACCTGTTCTGTCTTCATGGTCGCAAACTCTCACTTTGCGATAAAAAATGTTCCATATGCTTAACATTGGATCAAACAAGAACACGAAAGATATGATGTTGCAGCAATGGCGAATTACAGCTAATGCCTAGGCCACATTTCTGAAACCGGGGCCCGACCGGGCAGCTTTCGGGAACAGAAAATATGGTATAAAAGACACTAAAATACACAAACGTAAAAAGAATAGTCATGGGCAAGATTTGTGTTTATTTCTAGGTATACACATTTATTTTTCATTTCCTAAAACAGCCCGACCGGGCCCCGGTTTGGATATGTAAGCCTAGCATAATCAAGACGACACCCACTGACGTCTTTGAACAGACGGACCCCTCTTGTTGAAAAATGGAATAAGACATTGACAATATAACTAAATTTCTTACATATTTTAGGCATCATGCAGCCGCTACTTCAATAGGCGTTGTGACACATGCGTTTGTCTGCACCACAGGTTATTTGCACTGTAGAATCGGCACTGCGCGCGGGTTCGAGACAATGGACCTGGTCAACACTGGCTCTCCATGGATTTCGCACCACGTAGCCCCGCAGATTAGTTAAGGCTTAAGCACGAAGAAAGACCTTAACAAACTCGTCGAAGATGATGCTTTTAGATTGCTCACGTGCGTTTGATGGTTAAAAGCTTCTACTGGACATCAGTGCATTTCCTACTCGTAAGAAGATGAATGTTTACAGACACACAGGGATGGAGGTCAGGGGCATCATCTTATTAATCTATTTTACCCAAGTCCACTATCTGTAAAGAAAGACAACAGCACGTGCCTCAAATGAAACCCTTTTTTTAACCATCATTAACAATCATCCATGGAAAGAGTTATTCTAAAAGATTATTTTATTTCGACGGACTGGAATAAATGAGACCATATGAATTCTAAATCATAGAATTCAAGAAAACAACTGAAGACACGGCAAAATTGCCATAGTGTGGCTATAAACCCGACTTGTGAAGAATGGTTGACACGTACCTGTTGCAGAGTGGCGCACTGCTTTTCTCAACCCTGTCAGCAGCGTCCGCTGCAGTTCGTCCCCGTACACCTTGTCTTATCTTCTATCATCCAATAACTGGGCATTTATACCCTACACGCCTCTTCACGGGTGTGATAGGAAATGACGTAGTCTTTACATCAATTATGGCTTGCGTGTTCGCATCTTCCTGTCCGTCTACCCTACGCACATTTTTAAGGCTGGGCACACAAGTCAGTGGGGATTATGTGTGTAGTAAACCTATTGATCATCGGTCCCTTTGGTATAAAGAGGTCTGGCTAATTTGAGGTGACCACGTGGGCGGAAAGACGCCGTGTTATTCTCCATAGAAACAACACATAACTGGACGGATGTTCAGAGTGACTTCACAATATGTGTGTGGTCATGCCGCTGGCAGTTTCGCTATTACGAGAACACAACTGAATAGCTCTTAGCACCCGAGCTGCTGTGGCAACGTGACATACCCGTCCTATATTGCGATGACGTAGTGAAGTGACTAACCAAAAGGCTGTAGCTTCGATATTATGGTCATCTTATAATTTTCTGCTCCGACCGTTAGATAGACCTGTGATGTGGTGGCGGTTTTATGACTTGAGGTTCTCATACCTGTGAAATTAGAATAGATCCAAAGGCAGACAAACACTGAAAGATTTATCATTATAGCCATGCAAGCAGGGGATATGCCTGGTCATGAAAACAAGAGAAAGCATTTTTCATGTTCTGCCGTAAGGCTTCCCTTAACCATATTCAGACCGGGGGAGGGGTGGGGTTGGTCGTTGGAGACCTTTGCCAACTTTCATGTCGCATAACGCCAGAACGGCTTTGGAGATCACCAAAAGACTATATTTCTACTTAAAGCACAAAATCCAATCATTATACAAAACGCGGGACAGTTCATTCAAAAAAGAAGTCCAACCCGAAAATAGTATACATTGTACCACATAGTTGATTAGACCGTAGAGTTATGTATTACACTATTTTCTATTCTTAGTCTTTGATTTGAGACTGTACATACAATTAGCCTACGGGTATGATTTTGCAAATGAATAACTATATCAACAGGGAGGATTGCTAGCTACCTAATATACTGGAACCAGAAGGCTTCTACCAGTTGAGCTACAGAGACATCCTTTGGGGTGCATATGCTATTTGGTTATGGCCATAAACAAGAGCTGGATTGGACAGGCCAGTTGTTCTATCGGAGGTCGCTCTGTCATTGATGGATCTAACATAAACAACACAAGAATAGTATGTTGATCAAGATGGGCTATACCATGTATCTTAATTCAAACGATGTCCTGTTGGAGGTTGTTCGTGAGAGCGAGTTCTTAACAGGATGCTGCTTAGGCTATACATGTAGTTCCCTACACTTATTCCAAAATTCTAGATACAAAACCCCATCTAAATCCACGACATAGTCCTCTCCCCATCCTTTTATTCATATATCTGGGATGCCTGTTTCTGAGAATTTGGAACCCTATTCACTTTGAGTGACTCAACATGACTATTCTGCATTGGCAATTTTCAGTACAAGTTTTGGCGAATCATTTTTGCAACGATCTATGAAAATTTATGAACTACTAAGTATGCCTGGTGCTTATTTTCCCAACTCTTACCTTCAATCCATTACCAGGATATCCAAACAAGAATGGTGATAGTTCATGAAGAGAGATTTCACAGCCTTATATGGTCGTTTCTGGCACTAATGTTAGGAGAGGTTTGATGTTAGAGCAGTTGGGTTGGTGAGTTTTAGTGTACATTCACAAGACAACTGTGGAATACCCACGGAGTGTACAGCTTGGAGTTAGTCCCATTTACTTTTACAACATCTCCCCTCCCAAAAAAGTTTCAAAGTTTATGTGAAGTTCCTAGTTATAAGGTACTAAATCTGACTAGCTTCATTTCATGGCGTTCGGAGTTACACATACGTACGTCTTACTTTTCTACGTCTCGCAACCTACTAAAACATTCAAGTAGATAGTGGCGAGCACACTCCACATGTAAGCAATAACTGCAACATTGTTATACCTAGTCTTTCTTGTATGTGAGTCCCTGTGAAACAACAATACTAATGCGCTAGCCATCCTGGTCAAATAAACTGGAAAACACTGGGAGTCTATCTTTATGAAGAGGGAGAGTAAAACAAATACGCTATAGCTATTTGCGTTATCTGCAGACACCATATAAACTAGAGTTCACCGAACTTATACCTTAACCAAAATGTAACCTTAAATCTACATGTTGTTCAACGCTGCTAGTGGTGATAGGTAGCTCAGTGAAACTCCAGTAAAACTCCACCAAGTTACAGGCTCTGGTTTATCCACTGTTTACACAGGGCCTCTATTTTCGCTGTGTTGGTGTCCCATTGATTAATTGAAGAGAAACTTTGACATCCAGACCACAGGGAGAAATCGTTCTCCTAGATTGCCTCGTTTTAATTTTGGTGTAAAAAGCCACATGCGCGGTTTTGGAATTCACCAAGTTCAGTATATGATTTTGAAAGGAGTTTGCAACGTGATTAGACCCAGCCAAAATCATTTCAGTCACGAGAAACGGAGACCAATCAAAGGAACCATGAGAAGAATAGATGCCTAGCACGGACAGGTATGATGTTACATAGATATTATAGAATTTACATATCGGTACCTTTCCGGTATATTTTTGAAGATTGGACCTTCAAGGTCGACTGAGAATCAACTTTACTCGTTGTCTTCAGATCGATAGTTGGACTTGTTGCAACGACTCTGCATCACAAATGTGCACATCTTATTTCTTACCTAAAGCCATTCACATTTCAGAAAAAAGATCCTGGATATTCTCTATATCACAACAGCTTCCGTCACATTTCACCAAGAGTTAATGAAATTGGGTATTAAGTTTTGCAAAGGCAACGCTAGACGGGACCACATGACACTCGCAAATCAAAGACAAAAACATTGAATATTGATAAAGCTTGATCATATGTTGCCTACAAATGATATCCATATATGATTTGCCGGAAGTGCCTACCAACAAAACTAATCCCTCGTCTCAGCCCTCGTACATGAAAAAAAAAAACTTAACACGACCACAGACAGTTGCACGTACACCATATCTGCCTTCAGAAGTTCCAACAGTACCTATCATCCAATTAACTAATTGGCCACGACCATTTGTAGACTCTAGGAAGAACGCATTCAAAGCTTCGACAGCAGAACAATTCCACAGACGATCTGCGGGTACAGGAGGCCAGCATAGATCCGCCATGTTGGTGATTGGTGGTTGTGGCCTTGTTGACCTACCGTGGGTAGCAAATCTGATTCCCTAATCAGCTCTAACTTAGACTGTGTTATGGTAGTGCTCATATCAAAGGCTAGACAATATCAAAGACTCGTATGAAGAGAATGCATTGACTTTTTTGGGGTTAGGCCAATCGGAAAGAGAGCAATAGATTAAGACCTAATTCTTCTTCTTCAGGGAAATACAATAATCCCCGTCTAGATGAGGGTCAGCTGCTTCTATCAAAGCCACTCTTTTTGTCATCAGTCGCACGTTGATGTTTGTTTGAATGGATGGTTTCCTCAGAATGTGTATTGAATAAAGCGTTGGTGAACGTAATATTAATATTATATTAATACATCGTACTAATAAAGTGAATCATATGCAGGTCATTGTTCACGGCAATTTGTACCAATCAAAGTTTGATATAGAAAGTGAATTGAAATTGCCCAAATGAGCCGGACAGTGTACACACTTATTACAGGGCTGGAAATAGCCTCCTGGTTTGTGGGACCGTTAAAGGCACGTCGCTATCCGTGAGGAATATATCAACATAGCTGGAAATCAAAAGCCAGATCCTGGACATTTCTATAGTATCGGTTTTATAAAAAAGGGTATTTGATAAGCACTCAGGCTGATATATGGAACCAACTACAAATAAATACCCATGTTTACTGAACAACATCCGCTACATGCATCGGATGATTGTAGGTCCACCCCAAAACCAGTAACGGAACAATGGTCATCAAACAAATTTCTGAAGAATTTACTTTTATCGGGAGACATGCATGTAGGAGATAATGTAGGACTTACAGGAAATATCCCGTTTTACCGAGGGCAAAAAGAGCTGCCAATGAATATCGTACATAACTTACAAAATAGTATTTGGAAACTGTCCATATGGATCAAACTCCACATTCATAATATATTGTACAATGTGTATTCTCTGTTCACGTTTTAGAAGATCAATGCACTACTTTTCCACGTACCTTTGCGTCCTCCCCACATATCGTCATACCGTACAGACTGAGTCCCCTGCAGCTGGCTGTCCGGGTCGGAATGCTGTTATCACTGCTCGTGTGCTGATATTTATACCGATGTCCTACATATCAACACGAGCGTGTGTTCAAAAATGCAGCAACGTGCAACACGTGTGGCTATTGTCTGTTAGTGTTTGACAACATTTATAGCTGAATATGTACAAGCCCAATCAAACAAAATACATTGCTACAAGGTCGTTGATAAAAATTTCTTATGATCAGTCCATTTCACAGATAAACAAGCATCTGTTGCATTATTTTTTTTATCAATTCAAACGTAAACGTATTGAATATGCTGGTTAGGCTATTATTGGCTTGTGATTTATCAAATTAGATCTTCCATCAAGACATGGTCATTTGTATGTATCGTCGTTAGCTGGATCAATATGGAAAATGTACTGTAGGTAAGATTCCGTAATAAAAGTACTGAAAAATGCTGAAACACTTCAGAATATATTTTTTAATTTACAGACGAGGACAGTAATGTGGTACTGCACTCAAGTTAGTAACTTACTTTGACAGTGTCATATACAAAGGACAGATAGACAGAATATAAAGGAACGCAGTGCCATAAAGCCCTTTTCGAGTCTGAAATGACTGTGAGTTGTTATCCACTGTGTCACGGGCATGGTATCTGTTGCATGAATGCTTTAGAGACGAGGTCTGTCATTATGAGCTGCTTTGCCGTAGGGCGATGACAACGTAAGACTGTTCTTAGAATCTACTTTTTTCAGAGTCAAGACATGTCTTGTTTTTGGTACTTTGGCAAAGTACACATGACTTAACTATTGGTCACATTCCAAAACCGGCATATGACTTATGAGCGCTTGTATCAGTCAAGCTTTAAAACTATAAAAATATAATGGAGTGCTCGACAAAATTGTATGCAATATCACAGTAACTGCAAGGAAATAAATGAAACATAAATTATTACACAGTGAACCTACTGAAATAAGGTTGCAGGAAGTCTGTTCTATCTCAATTACCTGGATTATCAAATAGGAAGGCCAACAGTTTTTGCCTTTTATATCTTCAACAGAAAAGTACAAATATATGGTAAAATTGCAGCTGGAAATATTTTAATGACTGTACATGCTGACAGCGCTGACAGGAAATGTGTAAAAGTTATGGCCATGAGGAATCGGCTCGTAGTTGGCTTCCAGATGTACATGTGGCGCCACGGGACGTTCCCATGTCGAGCATGCCGAGGGAGGTCTATCTAGAGTGAACTTTGTTCTATAAACATCAAAGTATCTTCTCCATTGCTTGAGGGGTGGTGGTAAGGAATAACCTTTGCCACATCAAGCAATAATGCCTGCTACTGTATCCCATTACAACGTATTTACTGTTTTTCTATGGAAATGTACAACTACGCCGGCCTATTTCTGCACAACAGGAAAGTTTATTGCAAATCCTTGCCCAAAACGCATTCAATCAGCTTATCCCAAATACAATTTTCTATAAAGAGTAATTAAATACGAGGTATGTTTTATATATCAAAGGGTTATCTAGTGAAGGTTGACCCGCCCTTTGCCTCGAGTGGTTTTCCCAATTTGAGTAGTAATGGAAAACAATTATAACAGGAAGAAAACAATCAACACTTCTACATGTACTATTGATATATGCATCTAGTCTTCCAGGGTTAAGAATAGTTTTGTCTGACGTAGTTGGCCATGGGGTCAGAATGTTTCTTCTTTGTTTTCGCAATAAAGACTACTGAGATCTCGGCTGCGAAAGGGAATCCAGACTTTGATAGTGTCAGAGGGAAGTCTTCGTCAAAGAAGTAGCCTCACTCGAGGTCACAGATCAGAGAAGACTTACAGTAATTTGTTGAACCAAGAGCAGTCCCATTATCTAATCTATCCATTGTACTTTGGATCTGGCACCACTGCTGTAAGTTCCAGACTTATCTACGTCAATGGCGATTACACGCGCACGGTATTCGGGGAATTCAAATAATGACTTAAGTTTAAACATAAAATTGGCGATTCAACGCCAATGTTATATGTGCCCGTCTCTAATTGCGCATACTGTACAAACTGCAAAGTACTCTTCAAAAACAGCAGTGCCTAAAAAGTAGTGTTACGTTTAAGAAACGCCCATCCAGTTGTTAGCCTAACGTGCTGTGACTATGTGATTGGTTCACGAGCTAGGTTGTCTTCGCGCTTCTCTCTCTGTTGACAGGGATATGCTAGGAGCTGTGTGCACTGAACCCATCTACTTTCAACTACAGTCCGCTTCAAGAGGCGCCGTGCTTTATAGAGTGTGACAATTGCCACGCAATAGATGAGATGTGTAAGGCCACACCAATTTTATTTGTTGCCTCTCGGATTCGCCTGTCCATTTTTTTTCATTTTCAAAAGTCCCGAGAAAAAATTATACATGTTTTGCTCTCAAACCTGTAAATATTGCCATTCAGAGCCACGTACACATATAATTTTAGTCTAAAACATAATGCCTTTTATTCAGTTAACATTAGTAACAAATCAAAGAAAGGGATTCATTGCATAAAACGTGCTTTTAAACTCCACAGGCTGTTTTTGTTATTTATTTGAATATTTTTTTTCGACCTGCCGGTACACTTTTTTTCTGAAAAATAAATCCGAGAAGCAACAAATAAATTTGGTGAGGCCTACAAGCCTTTGTACTGCACAGCCGGCCTTGGTGTGCCTTGCCGGAAAAACATTCCAGACTCATGGCCACCAACATCCGGGATCCCATGTCATCTCCCATCTGCCGCCATGACAGAAGAAAGTGTATACATGTAGCTGACTTTTTACAGAAGCATCCTTTAAACTTGCCTTTAGTGTGATTGAGGTGTTCTTGTCTACGTTGTGTTCAAGATATATACTAAAATCAAGATTCAGCTTAAGTTGGTTTGCCACACAGACAACGGGTCACAAACTAATATCTTGAAATGTTTGTAAGCAAGGTTAAGGTGGCAGCGACAGAGTAGAGTAGTAAAACAGTAAGTAGATGTCATTGACATGCCGTGCAATGTTGTTCAATCATCGGTGGAATCAATTGTACAGCATCCAGAGCAGTACGGACATTATTTTAGAATACAGTATCGTTAGATATGACGTCCAACAAGTGTTGATATAGCTGTAAAACGTCATGGATACGGAGATAAAAGAGTGTGGGCCTGCTTCACACGTCAGCCATTGTGGACAAATGATGTGTGTTTAAAGTCCCTGCGGAGCAATTATTGTAGCGACGTCCATAAAATACTGGTGCAAGTTCAAATGAGGCATGAAGAAGCTTTTACGAATATTGTTCCTTCCTTTTAAATGCTTCTCATCATGACAATTCTATGCAGTGCGTCGCAAACGTGTCAAAGGGTGGTTAACAAGCTGCCGGGACAAAAGAGTACCGGAGGGAGATAATGATGCCTGGGAAGGTAAACCTGCTGTTTTGTATAAACACAGGCTAGGCTTTAATGAAAATACACTGAAACTGGCATATAAACCTTCATATCACTGACACAAATGAAGGAAAGTTTCAAAACCTTATTGTCAGCCTGAATGATGTGTCTCTTTTATCTGTCCCGTCCCCAGTTGCCTTGAGGCTTCAATGGCCTGGTATTTCGTGCGAAGAATCTGGAAGCCTTCTAGCAAAAGAAAATTAACACAAGAGATAGGAGACCTCATACCCCTATGAAATATTTAGGGTTTTCATCACAAGTAATCTTATAACATTCCTGTCATACAGCACGGGGGTTATTTCCCAGCCCTACAAGTCAATATGACAGTGCCAATGAGATGGAACATATGTCATTGGGGATACACTGGTAACTTTCCTCTGCACTCAAATCACAAACCACTGCAACTGCTACAAAAATCAAGGAATTATGTTATTAGATTTTCACCCTTATTTCTAGGCCCTTATTTGCATATTTTGTACCAGTTAATGTACCACCTGCCATGTTCGAATCACATAAGTTTATTTCGCCAATACTTCAAATACCGATTCATCGTTGGATTCGAGGTCTAGCTTTTCATTGTAGGATATTCTCAAGTACTTTTTGTTGCAACCACACAACCTATCAATGACACCAAACACCAATGGATTTTCTTGGACTTTGTACGAAATACTTCAATTCAGGAGCTCATCTTTGTGTTTATGTATGTCTTGGTCGGTACCAGAGGTGACTTTGTCAGTTGGACGTCACGCACATGGGCTGGCGTTACGAGATCGCAAAGCTAATATGACCACAGGTAGCACCGTTGAATGCCGGTTTGCCTTCGCGCCGAATGGGTGATAAAGGAAGATAAATGCGCGGACGTGTGGCTGTTGTTAAGGGGGATGTGGTTTATGTGGTCGCACAATGGTCTGGATGGAGCTACGGATTGCAAATGAACAGCCTTAGCGATGAGACAAATTGTCCAGTCGGGTCGGCGTACCGATAGGCATTTGCATGCCCGTTTTCGTTCTGAACAGAGAAGACCTGATGCCTAAGCTTGTTTTGAAGGTAAAGTGGACCATTAGACAGAGAAACATGGCATAGATCAAGAATAATGTACAAGATTATTAATGCGTAAAGAAGTGTCCACTAAAGCAGTGTATACTCCACAGTAGGTGACACAAAATTGTATGGAAGTGGCCACTAAACAGTATATGCTCTACAGTCGGTAACACTATACGCGTACACGAGCACATATAATGTCTATCGTCTTTCACGCATGCTGAGAGAAAATTCACACAGATAGTAGGCATTAAAATATGGAGCTTACTGCTAGAGGCAGGGAAAGTTCAAAGTAAGGTACTAAACACCGAAGGAAACGAAGAGCGAAACCTAAATAAATTGCAATTGACAATGATTCTATAAGTATGCAAACGCGATGTCTTACTACATGTTTGTAGTTTTGTTGGAAGGTTAACTGTAGCAGCAAATTAAATCGCCTCACATTTTTTCCAAGAATTGACCCCCCACTAGTTTTATCTGTTTTAATATTTTTCCCCGACAAGGTGGCAAACAATAAAGATATCCAACGTGTTAGAAAGCATAGAATTGCACTGTACAGGATTCCTTTCGACTTACTTTTTGGGAATTTTTTCCCAAAGCTTAATATATATCATGCGCTAAGCCCTTTCCGCAGACATTTGACGTTTCTTGCTTCCTTTGAGGCTGCCCAAGCTCAGTGACGACAATCGGAACTGTCGGCGAACTGATACACCCTTTCTGTTGGTGCAGCACCGATAAAAGTCGCGCGGTGCCGCTTTAAGATAAGACCTGATGTTGGGGTTGATTACAATGTATAGAATTGTGTTCATCATACTGTTGCCCATCGCTAGCCCCTCGGCGATGTACATTGTCGTGTTGTTTAACAGGAGGCTGTTGAGAAGGTCAGGATAAAAGTCCCGGATGAGCGACACCACGTGATACGGAGCCCAGCACAGCATGTGGATCGTGGTGAGCAAGATGAGCATGCGCACTGTCCTCAGTCTGGACCGCGCCAACTGGTCAGTCTGTCAACAAATGAACAGGAATGGGCATGTACAAACGTGAACACAATAACAGATACATAACACATACAAACGTACAGTGTGTCAGGACAAACGTATTACCGTATAACTTTGAAAGGAATGCCCTTTAACCCAAATTCTGCTGTCGCACTACAGGCAGTGTACCAAACTTCACAAACTGAATTCTAATGATCGAGTTTAGGGTAAAATATTTTGGTGTCTTTTGGACTCGAGACGGTCTACAATCCAGCGGGCCGGGTCATAACGAAACTACTTCTTAGCACATCGCAAGCACCTCTTCCAACCTGTCTGTCTCTGACAATTAACGTTATTTTCAAACTTCAAACAGCCCCTCACAAACCTTTTGCATTGTCAAGCATGTTACTCTCCTTAGCATCTACTTGACCTGCTTTACCGCAACGTATACCTAACGAAAGTACCCTATCGGTGAAGGATTACCTGTGCCGCCGTATGTTGTCCCGGGACTCTGCGTTTACAAATCTTTACGAGGATACGAAGGTAGCAGTACCACATCGCTACCACCGGCAAAGCGAACTCAGCCACGAACACGGCGATATAGTAAGCTCGGTAACTGTAAACACAGGTACTTTATGTTTATTCCAGGCAACTAAAGCACTGAGAGTTTGAGGAGGCGAGCAGCCGATATGATCAAAGCTATTTAGATTTCTATTGCAGTATTGTAAGTCAAATAGAAAGAAATTCAAAACGTTTATTCAAACTTTATTATAATCCTCGCTAGGGAGGCAAAGTACGTCCACATGTACCCCTCTCTTTAGATACAACACCAGAAGCAAAGCCGACCTGACTTCTGTTACTTACGATGCACGCTGTCCAACTGGCCATAGTTGCCCGCAATAGGAGCCATCACGCGACGGATACGAGATCACGCGAGAGTACAGCGCTGCGGGAACAGCCAAGAGCGCTGACGTCATCCATGTCAGACCCGCCACTGCGCAGAAGCCCTTCCGTCTCATTCGCGGGAGCCGTGGGTGGATGATCACAAGGTATCTAAGAAATTAAAATATTACTAGTCAAAGTTTTCCCCTTAAAGAAAGGATGTGAATCTACGATGGACTGAAATTTCCTATCATTCCACATTTAAATCAGTATTCAGAGCTGTGAGTCCAACTGCGATAAGATGTGTGAAAACTGACGGTGCCCTTAATGCAAGGAAAGGTCAAGCTCGTATCGCCAAGGCCAAAACAAACATCACAAGGACATCTCATCACTCTGTGAACTATGTGGTGTTGGGCGTAAGGGAGTAACTGTATGCGACAGCATGTTTGTTACATTTTGTGTAATTCTGAAGCAACATTTCTAACCATAGGCAACGCATCTTATTGGATACTCAGGTAAATAAAACACCAATACAAACGTCTATGAATGTGCAAATGCATGCAAAATCAATAAGTTGTTTTGCGGAAAAGGTCAGTGGAGCCAGAAAGAATCAGATGTGCCTGAGACATGATAATTTGGAAAGTTACCTGTCAATGGTGATGACGACAAGAGAATATGTGGACACGTAGAGTGACGCCATCTGCATGAAGTTGACGGCGGCGCAGGCAGCTTCTCCATGACGCCACAGCCGCGTGTGGACAATATAATAATCCAACGAGAATGGCAAACTGATAACAGCTAAACCAAAATCAGACAAAGCCAGGTTTGCGATCAGAATGTTTGTCACCGACTGCATCTTCTTGTAGTACACCACAGAGAAAACAAGCACCAGATTCACAAAGCCACATAGAACTCCCGTCAGGACGTAGATGATACCGACCATCACTTTCGCCGAGACAGGAACATCTCTGTCCTCAAACGAAGTGGAGTTGTTCGAAACATTGGAGAAAGGCACGACGGGAATAGACAGGTTGTGCAGATGGCTCTGCCGATCATCTTCTAACAGGAAGAGCTCTTCGTACCAACTATAATCATAGTAGCTGTCCTCCATGTTTAGTACGGTATATTGTCAATATCAAATGAAAACCAACCGCTGCTCTGAAACATTTCAATGTGAATGAGATACCAGATGGAAAGGCCAGGATACTTTGCGTTCCTTTCCCTTTGATAAGACTCAGTTATCACACCCCTGGAGGCTGTAGCCCCTTTAGATCTGACCAAGAAATGGTTATACAAGTATTCAGAATCATTACCATTTTATCTGTTTTATGGCAGCTGTACAAGAACACTAAGATGAAACTCTAACTTACTTTCATCATTGTCCAGCACAGGGGATGCATAGTGTTATGCCAAATAGCATGTACCAGCGAAGGCATTCTAGGCAAGCATAATCGCGTGCAGCTTTTTAGTCTATCACGTAAATTATCGGCCATGGCCGTGTGGCCTTCGTGGGGCATCGCCCCTTGGAATCCTTGAAGGAAAGTCTGAGGGGGCAAACGGAAATTCCTTCTCAATGGTTGACATTGAAGAAATCACTGGTTGATATAAGACACTTCCAAGTGATTGGTATGGGGTTGAATGTTCAGTTATGAAACTTCCAATTAGTAAGTTTGTAAGTTATTAAGTTTGGTTTTCAATTTGAATATTTGGCGTCATGCAAGTTAGTTTACAAGGCTGGTAACGACACCAACCTTCACATGAGCTTAGTCATATAGCGTATAATCAAATCAAGGCTACCTCTCGGACATTGCCATTTATCCGCCAACCTTGTAGTTAGTCATTTGATTGGCACATTAGCCCTTGTATGTCCCAACACACGTCCTGCAATAAATGATTGGAGGACAAGTGGGCGACATTGCAGATCAAATTAATTTTAGTAAGGAAAGTAGTGTGAGCGTGTGTGTGAGAGAGAGGGAGAGAGAGTGTGTTTGTGTGTGTATGTGAGTGTGTGTGTGTGTGTGTGTGTGTGTGTGTGTGTGTGTGTGTCTAGTGTGTGTATCTGTGTGTCTGTGTAAGTGTATCTGTGTATGTATGTGAATAATCTATGACTTGACACAGGAACCTTGACAGAAAAAAACAAGAGTTACTAACTTTATGTCGAGCTAGTTCTAATAGGAATGTCTACTCTTGGTCATAAAACGAGAAAAGAGTAATGGGTTTCGCGAACAACAACTAAGACGCAATATCCTGTTGTATCCAAATTTAAAGAAAGTATTCCCAAGTCTTTACTGGCCATTTATTATGTATAACGACGCTCCAAACACATCTCTCTACTTTACGCCAAACGAATTTTAGCGAACAACCTCGTTAAAAGAGAAGAAGCCATTTCAGTTCAATTTCAAGGTTGTCCCTGTACGCCAGCCTCCACCTGCACACACGGGCTCACCGCACCGTGAGGAGAGTTTCATCAGTTCCGCTTCATCGACAGCGTCTTGGTCAGGTCAGGAGGTGGTCATGGGCTGGTCTCTGCCTATCGTCAGGAGTAAGAGGTAGAGTTTTGATCAAAGAGTTTGCTGTTTACTGACGTTCTAGTAATTCTAGCTTACACACCATTGTAGATATGTAGATATGTAGATTGTAGATGACAATATGATGGAACGTTACAGAGGGCTTGATGAACGTTACAGAGGGCTTAAAGGGCTTAATCGCTAATTTCTGCACTACGTCTGAAATATTTTGCGCCCAAATATCCAAGATTGATATGATATGCTTTGAAAAATAAAATATGTTTGATAAAGTTGGCGCTTGACGGTAAAAGTTTAGCTCTATGTATCCGTTATCCTCCCTGTCCTAATTTGTCCAACCTATATGCCAATACATTGGTCTTCATGGATTCATTCTTCCCTTTTGAATTATCCTGTTTGAAAGTCCCCACCTAAACGCCTCTGCAGTTCTAGACAAAGTTGCAAGACTTGTTCTTACTTTGGATGAATCATTCTTTTTTTGTTCATCAGGTGTAGAGAAAATTTCTTCGAAATTTCAAACCAGGTAAGTTACATACTTTGTGAAACCACATGTTGCCTCTTGTTCCTACATGTTTTCTGTGTAGCTATGTCATTTCAGCACGAATCCAGTTGGCGCCAGGAAAGCTAATTGATCAATTGTATGTACCGGGAGGCATGTATCTCCATACTTGTTGGTCACGTACACACCGTACGGGCCATTTCGGTCAATTACCCTCAGGAGCCTACAGGTCTAAAGTGACGGCCATAACTACTGATGTGATTAGGTCATTTATTCCCACCTCACGATTAATGCGATACGCGTGTCGACTTCGGTCTATTAGGGACGTTCTTCCGACAAAGCTACTTGCAGTCATCTGGTAGTACAGACCTCTAGGGAACTGGCCATGAGACAAGTAGTTTTGTATTTTTTGTGACAAACTTTGCTTAAAGATATAATAACAAAGGGGGTGGCCAATACGGCATGGAGGAGTCAGCGTGTCAGGGTTATAAACGTCACATGATCAAGCACAATCTTACATCTTTATCATGAGTGAATAATGCCATGTGAAGTATTGATTTCAGCCAATGGAATTGTTAGAAGGAATTGTTATTGGTACATAGTGACGGCTTTACTTAAATTCTGACTACTGTTAAGAAATCACTACAAAGCAATGGTAGTGTAGGAAATATCAAGAAACAAGTTAAGTGTATATCATCCAAGTTCATTTTGCTAATACGCATTGTTACTCTGGAAAAGAGATCACAGCATTACATTTGTTTCAGCTGGCGAGAAGATCGATTGTCATGTCTAAAATTGGTCAGGCCAAAATCAGTTACTCTGTATGATGTTTCCGTGCCACGTACGGCTGACCGATGTTATATTAGCCTTGTGGGGATAGTCTTTGTCATCACCAAGAACGTGTCATCTTTGGAAGATTGACTGCGTTGTCTATTCGTGTTTTTAAAGCTCATATAAAGGTATAAGTTCCCTTACCTTTTCTTTAGTAGGCCGTTAAAAGGCATTTGATTAGGTTGGTTGAATCAGTAGAGTTTAATTAGCAATTTTTATGTTTTCATCGCTTACGCAGCCCTATTGACCGGCGCTCGATGATTACTGATATGAGCTGCTAACAAACTGCCCATAGCAGCAGTTAAAGATTAGGGAACAATACATTACTGGATGTCAATAACGTCTTTTGGTCACTGATGTCTTCGAAGAACTCAGTATCTTTCCAAGACTACCCGAAGTCACTAGTATGATCGACAGCCCCAGATATAGAAGCCATGCGTATGAGTTGATTAAATGATCGTTTCACTGAAATCAATAGATGAATAAACAATACCAGCCAAAAGTAATGCAATGGAAATTTAATCTGTGGCTATCAATGAGCTTTCAAATAAGATTTTCCTTAGGGACTAGGCCTTTAACCCTTTAAGTTTATCATTGTCTTGTAAATGACATGGTGGTTGGGGTCAATCACATCGGTATCGATTTAGCTATGAAACTTTGTCCAGTGAGAAAAGAGAAGGCCTTCATGTTACTTTTTCATCAAATCCTTGATCTGAATTGACAATACTGCACATCGTGGTTTACTGTATTCTGTATCATGTAACTGTGAAATGATTTTCATAAGGGACAAATTACCTCAATATTGTAAATAAAAGTAATTTTGTTGTAACCCGGATTCCTGCAAACAGAATAGTATTCCAAAGTCCCAACAATTCCTGATGTCTGCTTTGTACGTGCGTTGTTGGCGCGTAACTGGAGCCCAGACTGGAGCGTCTATAAAACGTTTCACCTCTAATGCCACACTCGGTACACATCATTTCACGCTGAATAGCTAGATTCGTGCTTGCCCTTCGATTAGTCGATCAAAGAGCAAACAAATGACTTTTTGCTCTGACTAATAGGACCCCACAATTGGCTAAATGCCCTGCCCATCAATTATGGTAATCCAAGATGGTAGGTAGTTTGGAAATTCTAATGTACAGATAAATCATGATAACTTAATAAATGCACGAAATGAATATATGTCTTTATTGCTAATGTATGTATTCATTATTGGAAACGTGTGATTAAAATATGCTTATGGGCAATTGATATGCTGGTAAATTACAGGGGGAGCATGTTGATGGAAATACAGGTCATCAAATACTTCTTTCATGTGTTACGTACTCCCGTAAAGTAATGGAATTAACAACTGAAAATTTGTCATGTTTATCGAAATCGTTTGGCTGAAGTCAATCCAATCTAGAGGTTTATCAAAGCACACAAATGCCTCATACTGTTTTGTATACTTATCACACATGGATAGTTCACCCATCGCCTGCCTTGCGTACATCAATGAGACAGCTAATAGAAAACAGCATCTGAGGACAAACCGCTTGCGGATGCAATTCCTTTTGTTGCATTGGTCTAATCATACAGGTCCAACTCACAGCCTGGCATATTTATCACATTTATCACAGTTTGAAAGGTTTTCAGTCGAAAAACTACCTTTTTTCACGTGATAACGGTTATCACAATGGTTACCACATTGTCTCACCAGTTTATGACACATGTACCTTTATAGGTGAATTGATGAAATAGAACCCCTCTATATAATGCTTTCCTTTAGAAGCCTACATTTCATTAGTGAATCAATGAGATAGAGCCCCTCTATATCATTTTTCGACAGTAAACTTATCTGTTACCAATACTAGTTGATGATTTCTCTTATTATTGAATTGATGAGATAATGTGACAAATAAGTCTCATGTCACGGCGAATGTGACTTGTGACCGGTTGGACCAACATGCTCAACATGAATGTGACCAAGACGCTGTAAACATATGGGAATACACGATAAAGCGGGACCAGAACAATGGACAAGGGGCATCAACGGACATTGCACCAGGCCATCGTCTGACACAGTCAACATATGGGCCTAGAATGACAACGATTTCCAAAACTAATTATTCCATAGAGATATCAATCTGCATTAGCTTCCATAGTAGGCTCTCTGTGGCCTTTTTCCGTATTTTGGCTCATAATGCACTTTTGCTGGCAATTTCTTTTTGTACTGTGTCGCTTGACCGTTGCTTAAGTACGGAAAAAGGCCCAAGAGAGCCTACTATGGAGGCTAAATGTGCATTGACTTTTCAATATCAAGAGTAATTCCCCTTCCTGGTTTTCGAGCAATTGTTCAGCCTGATTTGACAATCTCGTTACGACGGCATACGTCAGGGCCAAGTTCAATATATAATCCGAACACGCACGTTATTTCTGACTGCAGCTTCATCATGATGCCCAAATCCCGTGTGTATCCTCTGACGACAGACACTGTCTTTGAATATACATGTACATTCATCCCTCTGTAGAGACCATGGCAACTGCCTATATGAAGTTTTCTTCAAAGCATCGATTCTCTGTTCTATAAACTGTTGCCAAATACGGATTGACATGCACCAAACGCTGTCGTCAGCCTTCACGACTTGATATGTAGCCAATTACAGGCAACACCATTGCTTTTTTTTTCTATGATGTTTTACAAAAGATGCACCACAACATATTGGTTGATGGCTTGGAAGAAATTAAGTTCAAGGACGGGAGGGCGCCTTAAAATTGGCGGTCGCTTGAGAAGGTACGAAGAATTCATATAGTAACCCAAAATGTAACAATTCAGTTCCCATAGTGATTGTTCGGCAGATGAAGCCAACTACCCAGTCCCCCTGACAGATCACGTCAGATCGCTACCGTCACTGATATATTGGAGGCTATGCAAGGTTTTTTATCTGTCGTCAAAATAGGTAACAAAGTTACCACCACGGTAAAGACGGTTGCGACTTTTATATCAGCCACATAAAAGAAATAAGACGTTTTGCACTTTTTCTGGCTTTCTAAAGGAACAAGAAAGGATTGTTGACTGTCATTTGTAGTCAACATATTGCTTGACGAAATATGGTACAAAAATGACTATAGCAAACGTTATCATTGTTCGGTGGGACGCTATCGGCTTACCTGTTTGACCTGTCTGTAAAAAGATAACTTTTTAGATATCCCAAGTTACGTCCTCTTATACCTAAATGATGTTGCCAAAACTGTATATAACTTCGAAGATTGGTAAAGTGCACTAGTACTGTCGTAACAAACGTACGTTACCGGTAACATTGTAACTTTACCTGCTGTAATACATAACCAATGGGTCGAAAAAAAGTCGTTATTTTTGGGGTCTATTTTTGGCTATCGTTAGAGAGGAATGTTCGTAATCAATAAAGTAGGTTTGACGGGAAAATGAGGTGATTGATTTTTTCAAACGTAAAATCGCTATTTGGCACATTTCAATGAGAACGAGCGAAAAAGCATTTTCTGTTGGCATTCCTACCCTTCAAACTTAGCACAGGCCCCAAGCCATTTGACTGCGTGAACGTGTGGCCATCTTACTCCTCATATACCATTGCTTCCTTCGTAAGGTGATGCACTTCCGAATCTTTTATAAGTGTACATGATATCAATTCCCGAAAGTTTTGTCTGATGCCATACTTTGTCCGGTGACGCGCGCCAGTTTGCGAAGTCCATGTAGCTGTGCACGGGAAGCACACGATAGGCCCACTGGTCTACAACTGTTCCTCTCTCAACAGGTGTAGAAATAAAGACTGTATAGTTTTACTTTGTCCATTGTCTGACTCAGCAACTCCAGTGTGGCAATTCTCTGTGCCAGACTAACCTGTCCCACTGCTGCAACAACATGTGCTCACCTGGAAACGGTGATAACGGTAATGGCGTTTACTAAGCAAAAGATGATTCCATCTATGAATGGAAAATTGCCTGAAATGTGTTTATTTAACGACATTTACAGCTCTGTCGTCCTTCAGTATAACCATGAAGGAGCGGAAATGAAGATTTATGTCAATCAGACGGGATAATGAAGGCTGCTGTCTGTCTCCTCCCCCTCCCCGCCCTCTCCGTGTCTGCGGAAAGGCGCACCGCCCGGGAAGCGTAATGATCGCTTTGGGAAATTACAGCCTGTGATTTAATTTGGCGGGTGAGAAATTAAAACAGGCGGGACAGTAGTACGGGTCTTCTGTGAGATTGATGAAGACCTTAATGGCAGCAGCCTTTGTCCTTCACAAACAAATCAGCAGACCTTCTCAGAAGCTCTGTGGATTTTTCCAGGATTAACCTTACGACGTAAATGCACATATCCCCCTTAATCGAGGGACATTTCCGTTATTGGTGGGTGCATTAATTTTCTTTTCTTGCGCAAGCACATAGGTCATGAGCTCAGGTCACGTGGTCACGCGCACGATATAAATGGAAAAGTTGTCCGAGTATCGATCAGTCGGCGCCGTGACACCTCAGCCTGACATCCAGCCGGACCCAGCGGACCCAGACCCGACTCCAGCGTACCAGGCAAGCCGAGAGGACAGCAGGTACGTTCTGTTGCTTTATCTGAACGTTACCGGGGTATTGTTTTAATTTAGTCTTTTGAGAAATGCTGTGAAAACGGAGAGTTTGTCAACAAGCGCTGAGTTTTCTACTACGCTGCCTCTTCCCAACAAATGTTTTAGGACGGTTCTTTTCGAATGGATATCATATCGACGGATTTATAAAAGCAAGGCGTAAGTCTACCATGTAGAAAAATTCAAAGCAATACCGACTACTGCTAGAGATATCATAAATAAGATGCGTTCCAATTTGACAGTCCGTATAAGATATCCATATGACATGTCACGTCGAGGATGGCCACCTGAAACTTTCTAGAGGCGACAATTCGATATAAGAAGTGTTACGTATGAAATGTGCTTAAACGTGTTTCCCGCAAAAATTCTAACATTATTTTCTATATTCCATGATTACGCAGTGTTCATATCAAAATCGAAGTGAGATTCAGGCATTTTTGATAACTAAATCGCGCTACCAGTCTTTTCGTCCTGCTTTTCATGACAGTGACGCAAACTTACATCCGAGCATTACATTGTTCCAATTAAAAACCCCGGGCGTGTAGACCGTGCGCCGTTTCTTTTGATGCCTTACGTTCAGACAACATAAGACGTGCCCACAAAACCCTGACTTCACTACAGCTGCTAGATCTAATCGACATCACTACAGAGGTTGACTGACGTTAAGTGTTATGCCGTCATTGTGTATGGGCTCTACGCCTGTAAAATTCCGAACCCCGAACTAATTGTAAGTCAGTAGAGCAGTTGAACACCGTGTAATATCGTGGTCAAACGATAAAACAGATGATTTTATGCTGAGAGGACGAACCAGTCAACACCACGCAGGTAAAACAATTCAGCGTCTCTACAATGAATAGATTGGATATACACTAAGATTCTCTTGTTTGAATCCGAACGTGGTGGTAGTTTACAATATAGACAGGACTACCCTTAATTATGCTTTAAGTCATAGATTCTTTCCACCTGTAGATTGTATAGCTTTTCTTCTGGTGCATTTTAGAGTTTATGGCTTTGGCCATGGACCCTTGACCATTGAATGTATCTCTGAATTATCGAAGGACATTTTAAGTTTGATTGACGGTTTCCTGGCACATATTACACGTCAGACAACCGTGTAATGTCTCCCATTGCGGACTCCGAACCTCAGTCCATCAACCTATTTCAGGACCATCAGGTGCATGAACGACACCAGGTGGTCTGGTCTTGATTGACCAATTGCTATCGCCAATCGTTCACGGCCCAAACAGCACCATTCCAGCGGCAGCAGTCATGACGTTCCTTAAATCCCTTCTATTATTTCCTCTGCAGTTTTAAGATCTAATTTGAAAGGAAAGCTAACTGCTGATTGTGGATCAGGTAACGCCGGAACAGTGAAAAAGTTTTTTTACCGAGATACTGCCGAGGACGCTTGCTAACTTTGAGATGAGTGGTTGGGTAGTATTGATTTTGCGAGAGGATGTAGATTGCATTGCAACCTGCAATTCTATTTCAAATCTCATCAGATATAAACTAATTTGACAGTGCTCCGGTCTACTCAGACCCCTGTGTTTTTTTGAGGTTTCAAAGACTGTTCAAAGTATGCTTGATCCTGAAAGAAGTAATGGTTATTACTGCTCGAATTTCTTCTTTCACCAACAGTCATATAGATATGTGAAGATACCTCATCATAGAGGTGTGAAGATTTAGAAAGAAACGAGAGAGCATTTATTGATCGATGCGAATCAAATCGATACCTCTATTATGCCCCTGGCCAACCATTAACCACTGTCATAGTTTTCAACAACATCAATGGTTAACGCAGGGATGTTCACGGTGCGTTATTTACAAAATTTGATAAAAGCTTTTTAGTTTGCGAATATGAGGCAAGGTAAAATAAAATCCATGTGCACAGCCTCCAAACTTACTAGATAAAAGACATAGATTGGATCATGTGGCCATTCCGGAAAGGGAAGACTTTGCGATTAACATTAAAGCATGGCTCGTGCCATGGAATTAGACACTAAAGTAATTCGTAATACGTAGTGGACGATAAGGCAGAGTGAGAGATAAAGTGCTGTCTTCGTGCACACGGTCTGAGTTGCATTAAGTCATAGGTGTTAGCATATACAGGGGCGGTGTTGTTCATGAAAAAGAGATATTTAAATGTTGCTTTGCCATTGCAAAGCAAGACGTAGTTTACACAGAAATGTAAATTTTCTTGCCTTTCCAAGTTATTAGAATGGCTAACTTGGTGTTTTCCACGACCAATTCTCATCCCTATCCAAACCGGCTGCAAAAGTCCTCCACCTACATTTGTAAAGGAACGCCGTCCCGCTTCGACCATATCATCTTTTGGCTCAGGTACCACTGAGGCTTATTGAAGAGTATTGCTTTGGGCAAGGTGCAATTAACCACAACTGAAATGGAGCCAAAATAATTAGTGGACCATGGTGGTGGAGCTCCGTCTTCAATAGCTCATTACCAAGCACTTTCCTCGCCGGTACCTCCGTTCTTGCGGGAGACGAGAACGGTCAAGGCAAGTGACGCCGTGATAAACATGTCCGCGGCAAGAGAATAAAGTAGTTCAGGATGACTATGTTAGCTTTCAGCAACAACTTCATCCATCCTGTCCTGATGAGTGCTAACACGCAAGAAAACTACATTTCTATCTCACACCTTCGTTTCATGATGGTAACGTTTTAACGTGACGTAATATAAGTGCTTTTGTTGATTATGCAAATCGGGTTCATTGGTATAGATGATAACAAAATAACATCGTCTCCACCCGGTTAGCAAGAGTCGTACCAAGTTTGAAAGTCCTATCTGGGCAAATAAAACTCATGTAGCCCTAATTTGCACAATTCTGTCTAATGTTGGTCAAATTCATTTTGAATGTGAAATCTCCTGCATTTACCGTCTATGAAATTACACTATTACCCCACTCATCATTTTACATAATCTATACCTATTGATGTTCCTCCCTTTCTCAGTTGCATATATCCCCGCTTGACTTTTGTTCTATCAGAGAAGACAATGGATTTATAATTTCCTGATTGATTATGCAAATTTGATCTAGATTAGTTCAAATGTCATCTAATTATGCCAATCATCATTACATACAAAAAAATTTTAAAGAGGTAAAATGTTGTTCTCTGTCGAACTAGACATCTAGAGAACTATGCCTGCACTAGAATGCCACGGGTCGTCTTTTAAAGTTGAGAATATAGATAGCCATCCATTGACACGGACGCTGACGCTTCGCGTAAGGAATATTGTCGCGCAAGGACATGTAAAATAGGACACATCTTATTTGATTAAACATTTCCGTCTACATTTCGTTGAAACAGGTGTGTGTTTTCTCAGACGACAGGTTAGTACTGGGTTCTATGAATTCCTTGAAAATTTTCATCCTGGAGTTTTCCTAGATTGAAATTGACCCAGTACAATTTATTCCAGTGCGAATTAACTCACGACCATCATGATTATTACCTTTTTGTGACGCAGTTATGGGAATCAATTCCCCACATAAATCGGTGCCCATTTTACTACTGAAGATTGCAAACAACGTACAACCCCATACACGACTGGCCATGCAATTTTGATGAAGTCGCACTTTATGTGCCTGTAAAAAGTCATAAACTTACTCCCGATAGAATTTCCAATATCTCCAGGTCAGAATGTGTGGTTAGGGACATGTGATGAAGTTGTTCATGGTATTAAGTCCTTTTAAAGTTATAATGTGCCAAGTTTAGGATATAAAGGCGACGTATCCATTTATTTGATACTTAAGGCGACATCTAAAACATGACAAGGCAGTTGGGAGGTGCTCCGTCACCTGCCTGCAGTCCTGCACCCTGTCCTGATGAGAATATAACTTGTCAACTTATAGTAGACTTGTGAAAGGGCCAAGATCTTAACAGTGTTCAATATACCATATTACCTCAACCTCCTCAAACTCGAAGGACAATGCAAAGAATTGGAATAGCTTTGTTGTAATGTTAGCTTGAGTTTGATGAGGATGCAGATAAGTTTTAAGATAAGATAAGAGCTTTATTTGGTTTTAAGCAGTTTCAAGGCAAATGAATTGCAAACCAAATTACAACGGTCGATAGAATCAGCGCTACAATGCAACATGATGACATCTAAATCATTTACACAAGTTGATTTCGAGAATAAACAGACTAACAAGTATACAAACAGACAGATTAACGTAGTTCTCTACATTAAAAGAATAAAGCTTTGTTTAAAATTATGAAAAGTGATTGTCTCTGAAAGAGTTCATACAAAGTCTTGATTATTTTACAGATACATTTTCACCGATTACATGTACAGACCGCGCTGAAGAGAGAGTTTAGCTAAACGAAAACATAAACTTGACAGGATGGTTTCCCAGCAGGCTTGTTCCCACCAGGGATTCTATGGCCTCCTCCTGCTTCCGAATAGCTCCACCATCCCTAATTGTTCTCCTTTAACGCATGTCAGTACCGACTAAAATGGCGCCAGGTAAATTTGACGGGTGACGGTATGTGACCCTCCTTTTCACGCTGGTTAGTTCAAGCTAGCGTCACTTGTCTCCAGATGGACACCAGGCCAGTTGAGGTGATACGAGAAACAATGACATCATGGTTTCCTGGCTGGATGGTTGATTGATTGAAGAGTTCAGGTCAATTATACAGCTCAGGGATACCTTACAAGGCAGAAACTTATAAATATTTACGACTTCGTTCCAAGTGTCCTGACGTCCAACTATAACACACTATAACTCCAACGTCCTGGCTATAACACAACTCTAAGAGAAAAAGTTTTCTCTTCTTTATATAGTTCTTTCTTTCCCATTTTGCATTCATCCATATATGTTGTTCGTTATTCGCTTTTGGTAGAAGCATTGTCATGTAAAGTACCAGTTCCAGAGTAAGCATAATGTTGGGTAATTCTGGCTGATTGTATGCGCCTCCAACCCTTCATTACCTGGCGTAGATAAGGAGGTAATTGCACCTCCTATCCGTGCAACCTAGCTGCAGCCAGATCATGATGGCTGCTTTAGCATTACGGAAACTTCTTGATTAGACGTCACCAAGCGCGCATTCTAATGCTAAGCTAGGTATACTGTAATGCTGTCAAAGGGTTTTCACTCGACTTTTTATGGTTGATCTGACATCTTAAGCTGAAGCTGCTTAGCATCAAGGCGCAACAGAGATTTGTACCATTAGGTTGTTATTTAACATTCAGTCCGTCGCACGGAAAGGTGGACGCCAGGCGTGAAGATCGATAATTATTTAACCTTAAGGTGCACGGAGTTCACCACCATGAATATATCTATATATATGCAACATTTGACTTCAACAAGAGCTTTTATATCCTTCTACCAGAAATATGCCTATTCTGCGATTCTGATTCTATGAGAACAAAAAATACCAGCTGCCCTTTATCGGTCCTCTGTTCAATAAGTTGTCTTTGCTCCAATAGAATTAAAATCCATGTGCGTTGTTGACTAGGTAAGCTGAACAAATGTCCCTAATATGTTGGTTCCAACATGATGCATTGATAGGCATTCTGTATTCTACTAGGACCGTGTTACCTTACACATGTGATGATTAAATTTGATGACTGAGCGTAAGTGTAATTCATCCATTTGCACAAGTGATCCTAACGAGTGGTCATTGAATGATGCGTACTTAGTCTAATACCGAAAAGGGCCCTGAACACAGACGCGCCTTATTACCTACTTATCTGGGACCGGTATCGTTAACGGCCGTCGACGCCCAGAAAAATCCCCAAGATTCCTTCATCATTTTATGGCTCGGCTGTAACAGATGCTATGGCGCATTGCCAAACATTCAACACATGAGCCAAGAAGGTCGCTAAACCTGATTTTCTAGCGTCAATTACCTGTCAGGGTATCTAGACAAGCTGGTGCTACGCCTACGATGCTCTTATGTCCTCTTACTTAGCGTCATGTCGTCATCTGAAGTCAGCTAAGATGATTGTTCTTCTAATGCCAGTTGTGTCCAGTGACTCAAGTTCAAACTGAAGGAGGAATATGATATTTATTGAAAACGCTCTTCAAGAAATTTCGAAAGAGCAGAGGAAGAATTTGTGAATTCAATTTGTGTTTTCGATATCAAATTTATCCTTATGAAAGTGCAATGTTTGAGCATGATCTCTCCGATTCATTGATGTTACAGCTTCGGATAAAAAAATGCACACCTGGTATATGTTGAAGTTTGTCTCCATTCTGTTAATGAAACAAGTATAGTATCTGGACATGGACATGCATGTTGATTGTAATAATTGAGGGAAAACGATGTTCTAAATAAAACCACGTATCAATTGATACCATGTATTGTTTCCTTTCAGGTGCAACATGATGACTACAGAGGTGGGAAGGTTTCTTCTCTGCGCATGCGTGACCTTTTCAGTTCTCCTGACCACCTGCACAGCAGCCCCCACAGCGTGAGTACGGGAAACAAGACCCTTACTGTTCCTGACGCACAATAAGGCATTAAATGCAGCACATTCTTGCAACTTTTTGGTTGTCCGTTTGGTATATTCTTGAATTTCACTCAGTAACTTACATCTGCAATATATTATTTTGAGAGAACCCATAGAAATCTATTTTGAGCTTTAGACTTTATTTTACTTCACCGCTTAGCACTAGATAATTGGCAATAATAGGTGATGGCAACAATATTTCAGAATTGCCTGCAAATTATGACATCATATTCTATCACATCTGTATTTCAACATCACTGAATATATGCTTATCATGATGTGACACAGCCCCCTCTTACTAACATAAGCCTTTGTTCCACAGAAGGGGCGAGCTGCCCGAGGCCAGCCTCCGTCTGTCTGAAGAAGACGTGGGGCGCGTGGTGAGCGCCATGGCCCGGGAGGTGCTGCAGATCGTGAACGAGAACGTCGACAAACTTGCGCAGCCTAACGAGTTTGGCTACGGGTGAGTAATAAAGGCAGCTCCTCTGTTCTATCTTATATTCTCTGTGCGCAGATTATGTGAAGCGTTTTGTCGTGTATGCCAACATGACAAGGCAAGCTTAAAAGGCGTTTGTTCAAGATGCTCAGTCTCACCACCAAGACATTTCTGCGAGGTTCTTGACATGGAGCTTTCACACTTACGGAATGATCCATGTCCTTGGTGCTGAATGACCTCCAAAAGAACATACATTCACACGAACACCACAACTATTGGCACAGTATGATCTACTCCCAACATTGATCTTGTCATTCGTACTGAATCATTCTCCAAACTGATAGAAATGTCCATAAAAGATCAGGCACATAAGAGCTAGAAAGAGTTTACCGAAATGACAATGAAGTAGCTGACGTCACTTTTTTCTCTTTTATCATTCGCAGTTTGGACGGCCTACCCCAGGGGCCTGTCTACAAACGCGGGAAGATAGCCTGTAAGACCGCATGGTGTATGAACAATCGCCTGTCGCACAACCTGAGCAGTCTGGACAACCCTACCGACACCGGTGTCGGTGCACCAGGGCGCAAGCGCAGAGATACGTCATAGGTCAAAGGGGAGAAAACCCTCGCTCACAGGCTAGCTCGTGTGAAAATAAAAAAAATTCAAAGCTTTCATCTTCTTCTTGAGGTTTCCTCAACGGCTAAATTGGCAAAGTGACCCTTTGTAAAGAAGGCATATTTATCTATGGGAACATGACTCAAGTGAAAACGTCCAACTGCGGCATATCGGAAAAAGATCGCTTGTAATCGGTCACAAATTCCTACAAATCATATCTTGTCCTTCAAACGTGTTGGTACTCTTCGTGTAGTATGAGCAAATCTAAAAGTTGATGATATAGTTATGTTATACATTCTATGGCCTGATCTTCGCAGATAGATTCGATTCATGTTGGCCTACATGTATGCCCAAATCAATCAATGACAGTATTCTTGCTATAAGCGTTTGCCTAACATTTGAATAAGAAAACTATCGTCCACTCAGAATTGTCGTAACTAAAGAAAGAAATCCTGACTGAGGTTGTAAATATGGTCACAGATGCATGTACCATCTATGTTAAGGATCTTATTGGAAAAAAAAGCAATGGTAGTAGCTTTGAATAAAAATTATGCTTATGAAATGAAAAGATGTGTACATGGCTGACTTTGTACGCCTACATACCATTCGACAGCTTCATCGTTCTTTTTCCGACTACTGTAGTGGTACCTAACGTCTTGGGCGTACAACAGGTACCGCCTACAGGGGTTCAGTTTCTTCATGATTGAGTAAAATACGGGTACAAACACGTTGAGGAAACTGGGTCATGTTCTGTTACCATGCATGTCATTAAAAGAGACACCTAATTAGTAGAACCTAATCCCCCCAGCCACCGTTCAGGACATGCTGTCATGGGGTCGCCCCTCTACCTAGCAATTACACGAGACGAGAAACCACGTTATACACCTATCGTTATGGAGTCGTAATAGGTGGATATAAAGTCGACATTTCACACTGTGGAATAGAACTGATTTTTTTCCTAACAAAATATGTTAATACTTGTAAAATTCTTTATTTCCGGGGCTTGCTTGGGCAATATGCTCTAATACATAGGTGCACCAGTTCCAAGGGTGGTATAGATTACTGTACGTACATGTGAACGTGAATATCACGATGTATGATATCCAGCACATATAACATAATAGAATACTAGTATATAACGTTGCAGTCCAAATTTAGATACGTTATTTTCCTCTGCACAAAGATTATTAATGCTTTCTTCATGTATCTATCTCTACTCAAATGATCGTTCAAGAAAGCATTCATTCCCTACCAACGGTTCAACAGACGAGGGAAATTATGCAATGATGGTTAAAGACACATTTACGCATCCTCTCCCTAGCAATGACGACTGTTCAATGAAGTCTTCTCTTTAGTTTCACCTTCAGACCCGTGTATACGGAGTCCCTCTAAACGGACATGTAGAGGAACCAGGGAAGAGAGAGGATCCACTGGATACTAGGAACACCGTTGGGAGATGAGCTTGTACTGGTCAAACAGAGGTCTCCTTCACAACAGAGGACACAGACACCAGTACCTGTAGATACAAAGGCATACTTCACAGTCAAAATGATAACCTTCGTTGAGATGCATTTTCTGGCCTATTTGGTGATAACTACATTGGACTGCAATGTTGTTTTTTTATTGACTGGTCTTAGATTAATACAAGAATGATGTTGTTTATTTTCACCTACAAAATACATGCTTAGTCATACCAAGATGAAGACTTGACTTAGGGTTGTATCTAGCATTGTAGGGTTTGCAACCAGTTTCCTTTAACATCTAGTGCCAACTCTAAACTGGGCTTCCACATTATACCACATCAGTAAGTACAATATTGATTAGAGGACGAATGATACAGAATATCCTGACTAACCGTCTTCCACCGGACACTGGCAACCAGTAGAGAGGGCACAACTCCTGCTGAAACTTGTGATGTTGCCATCATCCAAGAAATAGGAACTCTATACGCATGCAAAAAAGAATGCTCAGTAAGTACTCCACATCCAATGTTATTTGGCATATCTCTGAGTAAAGAAAATGACAAATTCCAAGTGGAAATTCCTATTGAAGTTCACACAGCAGTCGTGCAAATCATCAAAATATCAAATGTACAAAATACTGTTAGGAGTAATTACCTCCATGAAATGTCATGGAGGTTCTAGTTTATCCTGCGTTTGTGTGTCTGTGTGTGTGTTTGTGTATGTGTGTGTAAACAAGATAACTCAAGAACGGTTGGGCGGATTGGTTTCATACTTGGTGTGTTGGTAGTGTGTGATGAAAGCTGAAAATGATTAGATTTTGGGCCCCCTATCGGCTCCCCTTGGTACTGCAGCGCAACTTCCGGTTTTGCTATCACGGTGTTCCGAACATGCTATGGTCACGATTTTTAAGTATTAGATAGCTCTTGTGCTCAGGAAGAAATGACATATGTTTGAAGTTTGAGCCCCCTAGTGTCTAGTTTGGGGATAGCAGGGGCATTTTTGTCAAAAATTTCTGAAGAGGATAACTCAAGAAGGGAACAACGGATTTTCATGATTTTTGGTGTGTTGGTACCTTAGACAATGTTGTACAAGATAAAATACCAATTATGCAAAATAGGACTACATTTGCATAATTAATGACAATATTCTATCATAGCAGTTTTTTCAATGTATCTCTTGTTCCAGATATGCTATAGTCTTGACATTTTGGTGGTAGATAGCTTTCAGTGCCATGGTGGGGCAAGTTTCAGTCCCCTAACATTCAATTTTGGAACTGCAGGGGCGTTTTTGTCAAGACATTCCAAAGAGGATAACTGAAGAAAGGATTGACGGATTGGCATCATATTAGGCATGCGGGTACCTTAGGCAAAGATGTTCATAATGATATACATGTTATGCAAATGAGAGCTTAATTTGCATAATTAATGAGGAAATTGTATAATTCAATTGTTTTCAATAACTGGACTTCAATAAATGTAACACATGTTAATTATGATGGGTGGAATATAAGCAGATACCAAATATGGTAATGAGGAACTTATTACCATATTTATGTAAAATGCATTATTTGCATAATTTAGGTAAAAATTCAAAACCGCTTTATGATTGATGATGGGAATTTTATAATTGTGACATGTGTACGTTAGTCAATGATGAACAACACCATGCATAAATTATGTTAATGTGTTAGTCAATTGCATGAAATTTACGAAAGCTCTCAATTTTCATGAAGGTATGAGGTCGCCGAACTCTAGTATATAGATATATTTTATCGATAATGGACCTGTGTCCAGAGAGAGTATACATACATTATTCATGCCGTTACCATGGCGCAACCTTAAGGACACGCCCAACAACAACGTTAACGGTTTCAGATGAAAAGAAAGTGACTAATGGCAAACAGAATATACTTCTCCATTGATCTTTTCTCTGTTTTGTGTCTAAAACACATACGTGCAAAAACAACATGCAGACTTCTAGTAGGGCGCGCGAGTACTGTAGGCTACGCTCACCGCACAGCGATCCAGGCCTGAACTACAGTCCGTCTGAGAGGCGTTGGCGGGAAGGATTGTGGGATTATTCTGGCAAGCGCCCCCAATGCCGGAACAGGAGTAACAGCGAAGTGCATCTGTGGGAGCTGGAGTCATAGTAGGAGGTTCATGTCGATGACTTAAGTAGTACCAAGGAGGTTATATAGACAATAGAAACACCTTTCAGATTTTGAAAATTCCGTAGCTTCATTTACAGCTTGGCTGACATATATGAAATACACCCACACAGTGGAATCAGCCAATGACGAGCGATTTTGAAAAAAATTATAGAGCTCAGATTTTTAAGCTTATTTGGTCTCTGTCTCACCACTGCACTTTTTATTTCATGGAATGTACTTTGTTTTGTTAGCTTGTGTGAAATAAAAAATACAAAGACTTGATGATTATGAAGGAAATGTTATACCACGGAAGTATAGGATTAACGTGATTTTACAACTGAAGAACCTTGAGGTAGCAAATGCCATTAAGTGTACCCTAAGGCTTTTCTACCACAAAATAATCTGCACCCCAATGATCTGTTCTAAAGAAGCCAAAGCTATACATACATTGAAGCAAGCAACAAAAGACGATGCAGTACCAATAATCTTTATTGATAAGTTTAAAAAAAGCTAAAAAAAATGATGAGCAATACTAAAAGAATAGTTTGCACGTACTATTATCATATGGTTGGTTAGAATATGATTGTGTGAATCTCTAAGGATTCCATTTCAGATATCGTAATCGTTTTTTAAGCTTTAAACATTTAGACATTCAAACGTTTTAATGTACCTGTCCATAATGTCAACGTATTTGTAAATGCTATAATATTAATTATTCTATGAACTCACCCGCTATGCACATAAGGCTTATCAGTAAGATGGTCCCAACAGAGCTGCTCACACCTGTACGTAATGCGGTATTCTTCATTCTGCCACTCCTCTCGCCTCTCCTGGTACTTAACACGTAGGTTGGTCGGTATTCTGTGTGTGCTTTGGTATTTTCTCTATTCTTACAACATGTCCACGTGTGATTTATGTTAGGTTTCCGCCCCTAATAGTGCTTTTGCGTGCTGAGCTCATTTAAGGCGTGGTTGTTCATAAAACATTTTTTACAACAGTAGTTGCGACAGTTTAGGGGTTGTAGAAACGCATTCATTGATCAAAATGTCATTAGGTATTGTCACGCAATCTCCTGGGCAACCCTGTTTCTTCTAAGCTAACAATGCCGAATACAAGGTAAACTGTAAAATCAAAATGTCGTATTGCCCGGAAGCCCCTAGACTAGAGAGTCACTGGACCAGATCGACTCACTAACATACGTACGCCACAGCGTAACAGCTTCCACCGACACCACACTATTTTCATTCAGTAGAGGGAGACATCAACATAATTTGTATTTGGTACCGCCCTAGCCATCTGCATTTTTAATGGCGACCTCCATATGTGTCATCTGTGTCTTTTGTGTTAGTAGCGGCCACAAGGACGTAACAATCACGTAGGCATTGACCAATCTTATAGGCCACGGTACAAATGCCATATTTTGTACCAGAGAGGGGTTTAACTGTTATGATAAGAAGCCGACACGACAGCTCCTTTTTTCCATTCTCGATCAAAGTGTCACGAGAAGTTTTTTTATTATATTCTTTAATTCACGGACAGGGACCTGACCATCTGTTAAACTTGTTTACATGATATATGCTATAGGGCATGCCTAACTTATATCAGCGCTTACTGAAACAACCATGATGGATGACAAGGATATCGCGTTAGATTTTCGTCTCTTATGCAGCCTAAAAGTTGTTACTTTTAGGTGGACTTCAAGCAGACTCAGCCTCCATATAGATTCATGAGCGCTTCGTGCTCATTTGCCTACATAGGTTTTCTTGAACTTGCTAAGCACGATTGGAAACTACTATACTGTGAGTGAAACACTATTTCTGATGCCTGATGTCTGACGTGTTGTTTAGAATATAGCACAACTGTGTATATTTAAAGCACTCACTTCAAATTCGGCGGAAAATGACCTTCTTGTACGTTAACTGGAAATTCTTACTACACCTATAGCGATCGACCATATAGAGATCAGACTACATTTCATAAGGCACACCGGGAATGCCAAGCTACGCCTATCCCCTGTCTATCACATCGTTTACTAACTGGCACCCTGCCATTCGTTGAAACCTTGACCAATCATCTGCCTCATTGCTTTCCAGCGATGAACATTGACAAGATGGCTGCCGCGAGCAGGGCGACCATGCCCTGGGCCTGCGCAGTAGAGGAACCGCTGGTGTTGCACCTGTCAGTAGAGCAGCATCTCTTACAAGCCCCGGTATCTGCAGGGATAAAGGTAACGAATCAAATGAAAGACCTTTATTGTGCATTCATATGCCTCGACGGGCTAGGTACATGTCACTGATAACAGACATATGCAGAAAAGCAATAAGATAACATGCATTGGCATAATACCGGCCGTAAGACTTATACCGGCCGATAAAAAATAATGGAATTTAAAGAGATCTACACATGCAACAATAGTTATTTCTGAGGTGTGCACACTTCAGACATCTAGGTGTCCAATACATCATTTACAAAGCATCGATAACAATGCATTCGAAGACAACAAGGCCAAAAGTTTTCAGTATCTTTTTCGGGGTAGGCAGCTCGTCGTGGGACAAACACACTGTCACGTTCATCGCCAGATTTGTAGATCATAATTACACATGCTCATGGCACAAGACGAACATGATTCAACAACAATCTTGAATTTCTGTTGGTGACCTACAACTCATATAAAAGTGTGAAGAACCGTTGCATAATAGCCCGGATCTACGACTGAATGGGCAAAATTGAACGTACGCAGCCATTTTCCCGCCATTTTTATATTTACGCTAGCAGTGAAGTGTTACGTCACAGCGGTTGTGCCGGACAGAAGTTAAATGAAAATTCTTGACAGTATACGTCCGTTTTCTCATGACATTTTGTATGCTCATGCAGGTTTATGTTTTATGCATTAACTAACAGAAAAGGAAGGAACATGGAGGATGTATAAAGGTACATAGCGACAGTTAATTGTGCCGTGTTTCTTCCGGCCGGTATTTTGTACCCCCTCCCAACCATGCGCCCGTTCGCCGTGTAATTCCGCGGCGTGTTACAATTACAATATTACGCTTTTAGCAGGACAAGAGTGGCAGAAAAGTTACACAGAAGAAGTGGCAAGGGTAACCTATAACAGCAACATGTAACTGGAGAAAATGATGCGTTGACAATTTGTCAAATCAGTATGGCTAGAGAAATCGTCGTAAACGTACCGGTATTATGATAATAGATGTTACAATGTAATTATTGGAAGGTGCTAAGCTAACAGGATGGTCAACATCTTCTCACTCCTTTGTAAAAGTGTATATATAGGAACAGATAATGTTTGATATAAAGTGTTAATCTAGGCGCATCAAAAATAGAAATTTATCCATCGTATTAAGATGTTTAATATGGGAACTCTTTTATGATATTGTTATAAAGTACAATTCGTTCCTTCTGGTACAATTTACAGTGCAAGATAAAATGCTGTTTATCTTCTACCTGTTGTACGTTCTTTACTAATAGAGTATTCGTTTAAAGTTCGACTGGTCTTCATGGTTCAACAACAAGAGTAGAACATCTTCAGTAAATCTACGTTTGACGAAAAGGATATGATATCTGGTTTCTTCGAACAAAATCTCATAGAGTTCACCCAGTGGTCACAGAGGAGAATAGAGAGTGTGTTTGTGTGGAAAAACTCACCTCCTGCAAGGCAGACACAAGCGACGGAGGTGGCACATCCCCGACTGAACGTCACATAGTCACCATTCAGCTTACTGTAGGTGACCTGTCAAGGAAAAAAAGAATTCCCATTACTCTTACAAACCACCCTAGGCTTTTTACAGATTATAGTAATTCAGAAAGACGACATATGTGTACAGAAGAAAGAGCTTCAGTTTGCTTCTTGAGATTAACTTGCTAGTTTTCAGCTACCCCTGTATCACTTTAGCTAGATTAGGGCAAGACCGTTGTGTGTTCATTGTTCCGCTCCCGAAGGTCGCTACTCGCCAAAAAGTAGCGACCTTCGGGAGCGGCCCAAAGCGAACAAGGCTGGACTCCAGGCTACGTCTATATGCCCCATAAGTAGCCGCTTACTACAGCTCTCCCATAGTCAGCAATTCCCGTCCGCACACGTACGCAAGCCTGAATTACAGTATGAGTCTTTACAGTAGGCGAAAACAAGATCTACTTACGGCACATCTAGTGTTCAGACCACCGCAGGTCTCCGTGTTGTTGTTCAGGCTCTGATAATTCTTGACGCAGTCATCGCCGGTTCCGTCACACATGTAACACACCAAGGCTGAGCCTGCGGTGGGAGGAACTCATGTTAGACGTCTGGGTAGCACGAAATGCTACCACTAGAGTAGTTTTGTTTTCTTCTGCAGGCTCCTGAATCCTGTTTTAAAGATATTGTCTTTGCTGCGATTGCATTAGCTAGCAGATCACTGCGCTCTTAAGACTTTATGGATATGGATTGTTTGCTTTTCAAATCTTTCATATTCTGCGTGAATCGTACTTGGAGCTTTATTTGCTTTTTCCTTCTCCTTTTACGCGCAGTAACAGTAGAGTGTAAAACCCCGTTAAACAAAGGATTTCATCTTCCTATGGTGAAAAGCGTTCCTATATAAATTTCGTAAGTTTGAAGATATTAGGGCGTGTATGTATCAGACAATGAAGAAATCTTAAGTATACTAAGTAGTTATATCACTTTTTTGCACTTACCAGATGCGACAAGAGTCCCCAGCAGAATCAGAACAACTTTGCTATCCATGGCGTTGCTTCACGCAGCAATCCTCAGCACAGCCGGCTCAGCTTGTTCAAATGACGACAATGTTGTTGACAACAGATTGTCCAGACTTATACCACCACACCTGGTAACATCACTGTGCATGATTGCACAGCCCCATTGTCTACAAGGTCTTGATATCATGTTTTGGACACCGATGTGTTGAATATTTTATGAGATAAAATTGTTCTTCGTTGGAAAGTGGAGCCTGGCATTGTTCCCTGTATGGCGTTGGCAGGTAAACGTCGTGTAGAAGGACAGACATGATGGTTGATGAACGGGCAACATGAATTATCAATGACGCTTGTATGGTACAGAAAGGTCGCGGTGACAATTATCTCTCGAAGGGCATGTTCACAGGGTAATCATAGGTATGAATGTAAAGAAAATATATATGTACGAATAAAGATTTTATGATTCGAACATTCAGACGTCTCTTTTAATCAGCTTCTCGGTTCATGATTTACTGCAGAACTTTAGGTGAACGCTGATGATGTTGTAAGCTTTGAAAATAAGATGTATGTGAAGGCTTGGGCCCGGCGGAAGTGGGGGTGGGCGGTGACATGATATTTTGTTTTATTCCTATTGACATCAAGTTGATGTATTTGTTTCAGTTCTCCATGTTAAGACAGCCCTTTCGTACTTTTTCGTTTCCATGGCGTCATGTAAACCACACAGCCCAGATTGACAGAATGCAAATACATGTATGTGTGATACTTGCAAGAGGCAGCCATGTACTACATAAGACCTGTGGAAATGTTGAAAACAGGAAGAACAAAAGATAAATCTATTCTAATATCAATGTATTCCTGTCAACACTGTTCGTTTCGTGTTATCGTTCAAGTGTAAGTAATTCTAACACAGAAGAGAAGTAGTCGTACTTTGTGTAGTGAACCAAGGACAACTCCACATGGAGAAAAAACAACAGCTGATAGATACCCGATCCCCCAGTGTCTGTAGACTGTGGGAATTACTATACCTTATGGAGAGACAGTACTGCGGATTCCGTACGTACAAAGTAGGAGGACGATTGTGTCTAACTCCCTAACGGTTTACATATAACTATCGCTAGGCTCTTAAATCGTAAATCAAGTACAGGAGGGATATCTGTGAATGTGCTAAGTAACAAGTTAACGGCCTGACACAAGGAGCGACGGCTGGCACGTAACCACTCGTAACTATGTTTGGTATCTTGTTATCAACTAACAAAAGACCAGAGGGCTGTCAGAAATACTTCGGGGGGGGGGGGGGGGTGTTTCCAAGTGAAAGTCCATGACTTTGTCTAACAAAACATGTGAAGGGATTACACATTACAACATAACATGACAGAACATGGTCCCACTACAATCATATTTCTGATTTATTTCAAAGGCAATGTTGACATGTGAAGCCCATATTTTGCTTGCAAGGAAGGTTTATAAAGGTCTGTAACGAATCATCTACTTAACTATTCAAAATGTCATGAGGTAACCAACTGCAGCATATGTTGATGTGGCAAACGTTCCGGACGTCATTGTTATTTCTATGTCGTACCAGTATTTCTCGCTAGGTGTCCCTGGTGTAACTTCTAATTGGGCCACATCAAGTTAACTTTTCGATGATATGGATAAACTTAATCTAATGCGAGGGCCCAAAAAACAAATTTTGAAGATGATTCTACACAAATGAGAATATAACTGCCTTATCATTGTTAATGTGGGCTTTTATATCAGGTATCTGGCAAAGTAAATGATAATCAATAAAACTGATACAATTCATACCGATGTCACACTTTCCGGCAGTGGACGATGTAGCTAAAACCTAAACAGAACACAGTAGCATCTACGTTGCAATAACCACTAGAACGTCTTCTTGCGATTCAAGGTTTATTTTACATTTGTCAAAACAGTCCTATCAGATCAACCAACTTACCCAACTGAAATGTAGGAATCTCAAATGAAAAGGTTTATTTTCTTTCGTTGCCTGACTAGTTTCCCTTTTCAATCACTTTTTTTGTTTGTTTCAGAACTGAATTGACAAACGTACTGCTTGTTTAAGAATTGTTTACAGCTTAAGTCTGAGTTCCATGGCACATAGGTTCGTCGTTAACGTTTGGTTCCGTGTTCAGTGATCGTCCTCCTCAGCAGACCTCCTCTTGCGGCCGGGGCTGTAGGGGTTCGCGGTGTCGGTCCTCTGGTTGTCCATGGCGAGCTCGTGGGCCAGCTTTTGGTTGAAGCAGGTCAGTGTTGAGCAGTCTCTCTTTCTGATACCCCTACCATAACAAAGACAGAAACATGTGAGTATAGTCTGGAACACAAACTGTTGCCAGGGACAAAGACGAGCTCTTCGAAACCAATTCTAACATTAATCCGGGGTATCAGAATATTGCTGCCGAATAATGCAACTGCTGTCCTAGTACTAGTCTAAAGTCGATTTCAAGTTACCAAAACAATTGGCTGTTTGAATTCAAAAGAATATTATCTCCGGATCCAGACCACTCTTCTATGTGGTTGATTGCCCTTTTAAACAACAAAAATTATTGCAACTGCATTCTCTACATGTAACGTTACTACATTTTTATGTAGTACATGTGATATTAGGCAACTACATCATTACATTACACTTCATCATGATATTTCCCACAATGCGCAGTTTGTGACCATGGACATGAACATATTGAAATATATCTTCCTCCTCGCATGCGCACAGTTTCTCTGTCTCTAATGGATTTTGTTGTCCATAGTTTTCTGGTATTGAGCCACTACTATAGTATATTATTGCGGTATATTTCGTTCAGTTGATTTTTGACAGAAAAATCACTACAACATACAACAGTTTTCTTTCTGTGATTTGAAAGTGTGAAACCTACGGTCCGAACACCCTCTGTGCGGCCAGCTTCTCAGCAGCCAGTTGGTCCACCTCCCGGATCAGTGCCGACACGATCCGCCGCATGTCGCTGTTCGTCATGGCCAGCGGGTTGTCGCCGTCATCAGCTGGTCTGCAGGAGAACAACACGGCTCATGTCAGTAATCATATAATGCTCACTCAGATGTAAACTTATATTTCTTTACAAGGCACCACTAATCATTTGAGAGTGTATTAGTCTAGAGTGCATTCAGAAGGCTTGTGATGAAGACCAGAAATATACTGGTAAAGCTGCACAAAAGTTGAACAAAAAGCATAAATAGTAAATATACACAACACGATATGACATTTTTCTTTTGTAGAATTGTCCAAATTGAAACACATTACGATGCAATATATTTTGCTGTAACGTTATATCACTTATTGTAGTATACATCGCCTGTGTACCTTGGTAAGGCCCCCACGTGGTCCGTGCCCCAGAACACGACCACGCACACGGTGAGAGCGGCCACGGTGTTGACTAGCATGTCTGTGGGCACAAGGATCAAAATGAATAATTCACCAATGCTGGATATAATGTTGAACCCTGACCAGTCAAATTACTCGTTGTTTTTCATGTAAAAGCACGAAAATGTAAGATGAAACACAAACATCGATGTGAAAATATGGAAGCGACCGTTTCCAAAATCTAAAAACTTCCTTCAATAGTCAACGTCAGGAAGTATCGGAATCTATATCTAGCCTACGAGAAATATATTATCTAAAAACAGAGGGGACCAAAGTTGTTTTGTTAGAAACATGGTTTGGGGCTATGTTCATTGAAAATGGAATGTAATACAGCACAAGCTGGGGATAGGATCAGGTTGGACAAGTTTGTTGAGGAGAGAGGCACGATGTTGAGTACGTACATGACAGTGTGTATATGTGGCTAGTATCCTTCACAAGCAGCCCACAGCTCGTATAGGGCAACAAATGTGCACACATGTTAGGGATCTTCTTTGGACCTGACGCGTGCCTTATATGTCCTTCTCCGTGACTGTGAAAGGACAGAGTTGGACAAGTTTTCTAAAATTCACTTGTCCTATCGGGCAAGCACATAAAAAATTTACTTGCCCGAACCAAATTTTCACTGGCCCACAAATTCAAATGTCGCTGTTACTAGTATATGCATTTTCACTTCCAGCAGAGGAATGCTCTGTTGACCATTGCTTGATGTCATGACTGTAAAAAGTATGTCAAAATTGCACTCACTCAATGGAAAAATCGTACTTGCCCTATCAGGCAAGTGGGGTAGGTCATGCACTTGCCCGAACAGCACTTTTACTTGCCCTGGACAATAGGGCTAGTGGACTTGACCAACCCTGAAGGATGAGGCGTGTAATAAGTTGACACGTACTTTGACGCAGAGTATGGCGCTTCGAGATTGGGCGGGTTCCAACAAACGGCATTCAAAATTCTTCTTTATCGCAGATGCCGCCGACGTAATCTGATAAATGAAAGTCGATTGTTTCGACAGAGTAATGTCAATGTGCCGGGTGATGTAGCACAAGCACTGTCGCTAATATACAATACACCGGGCCTCGGGTCGCACGTGAACATGTGACTCATGACTGACTCATAACTGATGACAGAACGTCATGGTCAGACCTGATTAACTGGGCATGCGCAGTAGTACCGACAATGACACGGTTCCCAATAATTGACAGACAGATAATTAAAACGCCTTCCCATATTTCTACCCGGCGTCATGATGAGACCTGACACAATGCGCTAACTTGCACACGTCTTACATCATGGCAGCACTGCGTGACTCTTACAAGACATTAGATCGGGGTTCAAGTCAAGACAGCTATCGTCTGCAGACAGTTGGCGCACGTCAAAAGTAACAGATGAAATCTCATTTCTTCTTTTGAATTGATTTTTTGCCTCTATGCAAGCCTTACTTCCCAGGAGCATGATGTTTCTGCTTCTTTGTTCTTTAAGTCGGGCTGTCATATATGGCCTTCCTACAGCTATTAGATTAATGGAAGTTCTTACAATGTGCAGCCAGTATAACTCGGCGCACTTCATACAAAGGGAAAGTTGAACTTTGCTTTGGGTCGTACTTTGTCGGCAAATGATATTGCGCCTTCAAATATGGTTGAAAGGTATTAAACAAAACATACTCGAAATGCGGAATATTATTATAGTACAAAGCAAAACTTTTCTCCAACACAGCTGTACACACGGATCAAATTTTCAACTACCACTGTTGCCTTCTTCAGGATCAATACTGATGACCAATAACTGACCAGTATTGACAAGGCGACAGTAATCGTTGAAAAATTTATCCGTATGTACTTTTGTGTTGGAAGAAAGTTTAGCTTTGTACTATGGTTATTACCAACATAGATGAGCTTCCATTATATTTAAGGATGTTATCGTTGTAATTTCTCTGGCAGATTTGCTGAGGGATGTACAACAGAATTATTGCATATGAAATATGAAATACAAAGTCTGGCAAACTGAGGAAAAGTGTTAAAGTCAGCTGTTGTTTTTCTTTGCTGAAAATGAATGGGGGGGGGGGGCGGAAATAGTTTGTCAACTTGACTTGTACTTGGTAATGAACAGTATGCTCCCTTGTACACGTACACGACATGATGTATCCGTGCAGTTGTGACTGTGTAATGCCCTACTCTGTATATATGTACTAATGAACTCAGACACCTGGCACATCTGGGCGTTATAACACAATTTTGAGATTGTATAATCACATAATGTACGGAACGCCTTCAAGACGCTTTATTAATAATAATTTCAGCCGTCATCATGTATTACAGGTGTACGAGACATCAGGAGTTACTAACGTTACATGAGGACGATGAAGAAAACGTGCCGGTAAGTCGCAGCGGAAAGGCACCTCACAAATCACGAGGGATCCGGGTTGTTTCATGCGAGTTTGGTGATAACTTGAGCATCCATTTTACTGATGACGTCACAGACATCGCCAACTGTCGCCTACGCAGTTCATATGTAGTAATTTCCATCTTCTTTATTCAATCAACAATGCATGCTCAAGTCACATCTAATATCCTGTGCTTTATCCAGAATAATTCAAGATTAAGAAACGTATTAGAGCCCGACCGTCCAGACTTAATTCTGCTTTTCCTAGTAAAGCGGTTTTGCTTTATCCTATTTTCAAAACTCTCAATGTGAAAACTTTCGGCCGACGAAATAGTAAGACTGTGACCTGGGAGATTATCCGTTAATGTATTCACGGCATCGTTTTGGGCGACATCTTTGGGCGTAACACTGATTTCATCAAATCAGTCCGTCTCGTCTTCCTGACTAATATGAACTGTTCCAGCCTCACAGGTGAATTAAGAGTAGAGATTGTCCATCTCATCACTTCCTCCACTACTATCTTCTCTGTAGGTATAACATGATAATAGTTTCCTGGGATTAAACCGCAGTTAGCTACGTTCTTCCAGTCTCTCCATGCTTAATTATTCACCCATTAGAAGTACATCAGGTAAGCGACCAGAATACTGATGTTTTGTGACGTAGAGGCTTCTGGACCGAGTCAGGATAACTTCGTACATTACGGGATTATAACCCACCTGTTATGTGACTTTCTACCCAGCCTACAATATTCACGTCTATCTGACGGGGAGTCGCGACGACTTAAGCAAGAAGATTGATCGTTGGTTGGTTGGTAAGGTGATAACCAGGGCAAATGCTGAAGATGAGCCGTAATTTTGCACGGACGCCTTTGATACAACATGCTAACAGTCCAATACGATATTTTGGCCTCAACTGGTAGGATATGTTAAGGTTCGTAATGTTCTTGACGTTACTTGGTGTACTTCAGGCAGTACATCTCAGAAGGAACATACAAGAAAAGTGGCGTCCGGTATTGGTCTCAATCGATGCTTCTTCAGGTAGAAAGCAGGGAATAACGGTCTTACAGTTGGTAAGTATGCTAGGCTAAGAATTATAACCTCTGAGGAGAATTGTAGTTTACATATATTGTTCATCTTTCCGTTGGTTCTGAGCGTCTTTCTGTCTCGCCTTCTGCGCATATGGTATACCAACTACACGAACCGGGAAGTGACGGGTTGCTAGTCGAAATCTGGGAAATTAAGTTACTTGGAGATTTTGTGTGATCACTTGTACATGAGCTACTCCTTACCAAAATCCATAACCTGTAGCCTACTTTTTACAGCGGAGACAAGTGCAACTAGAGTTCAACGAACCCATCTCTTCGCCAAATAATCATGCCTTTATTTAAGACTTTAAGGTCTTATTGTTCCTCACAAACACACAAACATTACCAAAACCAGACTGTGACCTGACAGATGACCTGGTAGCATCCCTGGTCAATCAGAATTTCATGCTTGTCAATTTAGACTTTGTCCCCAGTGTAAGGGCGTCCTCCAGCAAACCATCTGTATAACAGCTGTGTCCATAGATATAGGTCAAAATGAGATATATAGAGCACAGTTTATTTCTGTTAATAAGTTTTGCTGCAGTACCTTAGGAAGCCGCTAGGGGGCCCACTATCATAATTTATCTTCGTTTTCCTGACCCCTACCCACCTACCAAATATCATCAGGATTTTTTCAAGGCTTCTCGAGTTATGCATTCCACAAACAAAAGGACGCACACACTCGGCCTGCTACCGTCCTAACGGAAAATGTTACGTCAACTATTTTCGAACACAACCTTTCTTTCCGCAGCCGCTACTTAAATACTAAATATCATGAAAATCCATACACAGCTTCTTGAGTTATATGCTGTTGGCATGGATTTATGAACTTTCCTCATTAATTATGCAAATAAGCTACTAATTTGCATAATTAGTATTACATTGTATAAGTCATCACTCATTCTATCTACATACCGAAAATCCTGATGATCTGTTTACATGTTCTCAAGTTATCCTCGTCCAAAGTTTGAACGGAAATCGGTGCCTGCAGTTCCCAAAGAGCCGCTAGGGGGTCCAAACTCACAGCACTTACTCTCTGTTTCAAGGGCTATCTACCACTCAAAAATCATGACCACAGCATGTCCAGAACACGAAGTGCCAAAATTAAAAGTTTTGCTGCAGTACCTTAGGCAGCCACTAGGGTGCCCATTATCGAACTTGACCTTCGTTTTCCTAACCCCAATCCACCTAACAAATATAATCAGGATCCATTCAAGGGTTCTCGAGTTATCTTGCTTACAGACAAACGCACTTACATACAAATCCCGCTACAGCACCATAGGTAAGAGCCAGGTAAACCATTTTTGCACTTGACCTTCCTCTCCAAAACCGCTACACACCTACCAAGTTTCGTGAAAATCGCCCAGCTAGATTTTGACTTATGCTGCCAAAAACAAACCGCAAAAAACATACCAAGCTCGCTGCAGTACCCTAGGAAAACGCCAGGTAAACCGTTTTCAAACTTGGCATTCCTTTCGACAACTGCTACACACCTACCAAAAATCACAAAGTTCCATCCACAATTTCTCGAGTTATATGCTGTTGACCTACATACAGACCCAAGTCAAGCAATCTCATACTCTTCTTGGCGAAGAGAATAACTGACTCCCCATTGCACCGTGCTTCTGCCTGACTCCAGCAAGCCAAAACTCATTTCGCCGTCTGACTAATCGCCAAGTCCAAGCAGATCTCAAGTTCGGTGGAAAATAGCAACTGTCGGCCGGGGCGGTCCGTAGGACAGAATCTCGGCTGATAGGTACGATTTTTCCATCGGACGATCTGCAGATTTACGCATGGCAAGACCAGACTATGTATATAAAAACATATGGCTCTGGGTAGCAAATGTGCTCATTTGGGGACACTTTGGGCGCAACAAATCCTTGTGTTCTTCGGCACAATTTTCACAGCTTAACCGAAAAGGCCCAGGCTCAGTGGGCATCACTACGTCACGTCATGGGCACAACGTCCGGGCAAGTATCGAACTCGGGACATATTGGTTCTGAGCCTAATACCAGTACACTAATCGTTACGCCACACCGACGACAAAGACCAGACCATGCAGTCAGACAATACACGAACACCAGGGGCTTCTATTCCCTTTACAAATGTAGTCATCAGCAACAAACACTCTTTCGTTGTACATTTGCCATATTTCACAATACGGGCATACCTCGCTCGATCCATCCCACCACGAACAAATAGAGACATATGAGTACGAAATGCTGTCTTATTTTGAAGCATCAACACCAGACGGAAAGAAAATTCGAACTACAGATCTACTTCGTGCATTTCTACGTAGGGAAGTCTTCTGGTAAAGTATAAAGTAAAGGCATAAGTATCGTGAAAGTATCCAACTGTACACATTTTCCAGGTAGCAACAGAATAAAGAGAAACGAGATATATGGCCCTACCTTGCCTGTCGTCTGCTGCTGGTGTGGTCTGTAGGGAGAGGTCCTGTCCACCGATGATCTCCTTGCCTGAATGCCACACGCTGTTCTCGCCAGTATATATACCCGTGCTGAGGGGTAATTATCCCACTGGCACATGCGCATCACGTCAGGAGAACAAATTACGGAGGTGGAAACGACAAGTCAACTTTCTTCCAAGTTAACTTGTTTCATAATAGCCTAAGTCATGTGACCAGTTACATTTCCGGAATGGTGCGCCGTGCACACTACGTGCAAACTGCCACGTACTTCCCTCTCTCTACTCTCTACTTTAAGTTCTGCATTAAGTTAAAACTTACAAGCTAGCGGGTTGTATCATCATTTTCGTACATCACTAAGGCTTGGGCACAAACTACCTTGTTTGTCTCCAGTTATAGACTTTGTTCCTCATTGTGGACTATAGGACCATGACATGAATTAGGTAGATGGTAAAACCATATTCATTCTTTGCACGCCCAAGCTATCTTGTCTTCCTTCTTTCCTTCCGGCTCTAAGTACCCCACATATACATGGCCAGTGTTATCTTTCTTTCAGAAGTAAGTGTTTCGTCTAAAACTATTCAAAATGAAACTGCCAAAAGGAAACCCACGACCATGTTTTCTGTGCTATCAGATTGTCTCCCACACCGTAACGACCTGTCACATAAATGTTTCATTCCTTTTTCTTTCCCAGCCTCCGTAGAAATCATCCCGGCGCCACGATCCGGAGCACGAGTTTGCAAACCGGGAAGTCTTGTGCAGCTAACACTAGACATCATCACAGCTCAGAAAGTTTCATTTCAAATATTTCGGATGTCTCATGACAACCTGGCATGAAGTCAGCAATCATCTTGATCCATTACAATAGCGCTAGACGAGGGCGTAAACGAATTTTGGCCGTACGCCAGGTTCAACCTGTCTTAGATGCTCAGGCAAACTACATGTTAGACCTCAAACTTTCAGGCTTTCTTTCTTTGCATGAAGCGATAGCTATAGGTTATCAACTTACGTAATCTACGAGAAACTGCTGCTGCAGGCTGCGACAAAAAGCACTCAGAGCTTGATGCGGGATTAGTCCTACCCGTAGGAAATTAGACTAAGCGCACCTGTTGCCCAGAGTTTGTAACCCTTTTGACCTTATTAATTACCAGAGCTGTTAATCCGCTTATCTAAAGCTTTTCTTTTATCGGACATGTTTGACCATACCCGACCCACCTGGCAACATCATCAGGACAGATCATCACGCCACGAGCTGCCCTGATGACGCAATGCCGTTATTCGTGTCACGTCTGTTATCAGGCCAAAATTCATATCAGTATTTCACTAACAATTTCCTGTTTGTGTGTGTGAATCGTGCGGGTCCATTGGGGTTAAACGGCCTCACTTTGGGGCCCATTAAGAGCTTTCAGCGGACTTACGATACAGCTTTTAGAGACACGGTAGAGAAAAGTAATGGACATTGAAGCGGGAAATGGGTAGTCGTAAACGCTATTGTTTGGGACTTTGATGGGAAAGTTTGACAGTCGCCTCTTTTTGTTGAAATAACACAGGGAAAAGTCCGGCAATTTAGGACAGTGATTGTCATGTTCTTTAGACTCCTGCAAAATAGAGTATATTATACCATGGAAACTTTCAAAGTTTTAAAGGGAAACTCTTTGTGCATAGCAAGAAATGGCCGAATGAGGTAGACGTTGCTAACCCATGCAAGAATGAGAATACAAAAATACAGAATGTTGCCAGTCATGTGTAGTACACATATAGATTTAAACGCCTTTAAATTTATTTCTTCGTCTTGAGATATGCAAAATCACATAAGAGGATCTTGCTGATTATGCCGGGTATTAGCTTCTTAATTAGATCTTCTTTTTTAGTTTCTTCTCCTCTGGTGGTTGATGGCACATGGGGGCAACGCTATATGGTAGTTCCTTGTGGTGATACTATTCATAACGCTTTATCCCACAGTGGATTCTAAGCTAATGTCAATGAGTGCAACGTCTTTTACATCCCCAGTAGATCAATGTACATGTACTCCTACATCGCCGTCTGTTCTCAGAGACTTCCAGCCGTTGACGTTCTCTATCCACGTGTTCCATAAGAGTCTAGTTATGCTGAAATCTATAAAAGACTAAAAGGCCGTTCCACTTGACCCCCATAAGCGAACTTTGGCGTACTTAAAGCAATCCCGTTTTAGGGCAGACAGGTTTCTGAGAAATGGGAGCCACTGCCTTGACCTATAGGCATGATAGGCCCAACACTTACACGATGGAAAAATACTGTTCTTCCCACCTGGAATAACTGAGGGCAGAGGATCCAACTTTCAAAGCAAGGCACGCGGCGGCACCATGTAGGAAAGAAACCTTAAATCTCTGTTAGAAAGATATGACAGGGATAGTAGTCTTGATATACAAGCATTCCTAAGTTTAATCATCTGTCGCTGCCGACATAAGTAGATGATATCTGCAAAGATGTTACAGTGCTCTGGTGGTTTAAAATATGCAATCTTTGATGTTGCCATCGCCCGTACCCTTTTCTGGTTTGTTTTTGGTATATCTATATGTATTATGGCTGTATCTGTAGAGCATGTGGACCTTTAGCTTTTAGCGTAATTAACCGCACAGGTTGTGCTAAGCCCTTTTCGCTTCGGGAGTTAACGTTCTTAGTGTTACATAACTACTTATACTTTTGATTCACGGATGAGTGATGTGCGTTTTTAACGTACTTAACCAAGGAAACTACATTATGTCCTTGATGTCTAACTATCCTGCACAGAGAAGGGCACAAGCTGCAGATTTACAGGGAGTTACGCCGGGTTTACGGCGGATCTGCGACGCATTTACGTGAAGTTTGGAAGAAGTGCAAGAATGAGCTCGAGATCCCGAGGTAATTCTAACATGTGCAATCGACTGTGTAGTCTTACAAGGAAGTCCTTGGAAAAGCTAAAAAGAAAAAAAAGGGCCTTTTGATATTAGAAACTTGCATGTAGGTTGTTTTCTGCATAATCTTGAATATACATGCATCGCGCTCAGTCGTTTGCACGTGCAGGTGGGGTGTCCAAAGTGCAGCTTCCTTTCACACTGACAAAAGTGATGTTTTAATCTTACTTAAGTAAGGACCTGTATAAACATTTTGTTAAGCTAGACGAGTGGTGTCTGTCAGTTATTGTAGGAGAAGCACACGTCAAAGTTTACCACCATGGCAGTGTGATTTCATTAGTTTCTCCTGTCATAAGCGCCACCTAACGGATCATTTCCGAAACGTTTGATAGTTGAGTAACGTTAGATTTCCCACTGTTCCAAGCTATACTCGTATACTGAAGTTTAAGTGCTTACTCTTGACACCACATTCACTAAGCTGGTTGGTTGAAGAGTCAGACCTATAGTTTTGCATGTTTTATTCACAATCATGTGTTGTTGTTTCTTTTTTGTAAAGATTCAAATTTGTCTCGGCAATTCATCGACATAACTTACACGCCGGACAACGAGTGACACATAGCCACTATTGGAACAATGAAGTGTTCCTTTGTATGGTCTGGAAATTTGTGCAATAAGATGCAATATAGAAGAAGATACCCCTTGAGTATAGGTAACAAAGAATTAGAAGGCAAACACATATTTCATCCAACTCCAAGTCTATCGTTTAGATGTAACCCCTGTTTCCGTGCCTTTGTTGGAAACTTGGTAGGTAAGAAATATATTAAGTCACCGCTCATTTTAAAGAACGACTACACATTCTATCCATGTAGTGACTACTTTTGCATTTGTTTTCTGAAAACGGGCAGAGCCTTTGTTTGTGTAGTAACAGACCCGCTTCATGTTGTACTTTGTTGCGCCAGTCAGTACGGCTGGTTCAGACGCAGACATGTTGAGAGGGTTGGCGGGTCTCTGTTCGCACGGTCTGTCACCATGCCAAGCCGCCCAGGAATGCTTTCAAAGTTCCCCAGGAATATCTCCCTGACAATGTTCAAATAAACAACCGTTTAACGATAGTATAAACACGTCCAACAGTGGATAAAAACCACCACCCGTCCAGAAGTGCCCAGCCGAGAACTGGGCCATCTACATTTTCTTTTTCAATTCTAGGGTGAAAAAAACATGTTTCTGCGTATGGTCTGGGTCAGTTGGGTTGTTATTCGCTTTATACTCTATCAAAAAAGAAAGCTTAAGCTTTTCATTTCTACAATATAATCAAAGATACTTCCTTTAGTAGCACAGTTACAGTATTTCATATTCATGAAAATCAACGTGCCTATATTGCCTGTGTAGAAAATGTTATGCTTCGAGTACGTAATGAATAAGGCATTCAAAGACTATACATGCTTTAATCTGTTAGTACCCTTTGACATCAAGATTATATCAAGGATCATCAAGAAGCCAACAGCCTGAGGGAAAAAGAATGATGACTTCAATGGTCTCTTTAACCCACCATCATGGCGGACCTATGTTACGTCACGGTCACGTGCCTGCAAAACACCGTAGGTTTCCGCAGTGTGTATAAATCGCGCATATCTGTCAATTGATCAATACTCCTTTTCATATTAGAAGTATCTAGAAGAAGAGTACAAAACGCGCGTGTGTATAGAGGGGGGGGGTGCTTATGAACATAGTATAGATAGTCAGCATACAGGCACGGCAACACAACTTACTAGTATGCCATACGTTTGCAATTTTCTACAGCAAGTTAACTCTACCTAGGCTTTATTAAGTGCGGGTCGTGCGAACAGGATTGAAGTGGAATCTTCAGGCTGTGACTTTCATACAACTGCTGCATTTGTACAATTAAAGTATGGACTAACGCATTCAAGTATTGAACTTGGAATTTACGCACAATAAAGACATCGTTAGAGTAAAGAAATAAAACTTTGTCTATCAAGTCACTTTAATCTATCCCTCTCGCTATTTCTCAGTATATGTTACATTGCTATCCCAGTTTCCATTGACATTAACGAGCGCTTCAGGTTTTGAAGTCTCCAACCTAAATGACTGCCAGGGATCAAACAAGCGGTAGGAGCGGCCGGTGGCGCGCGGGGACGTGTTTCAAAGGAACGGGCTTCATGCATCAGGAAGACAAAGCGTCAACCATGTCCAGGTTTCATAGTCGCAATTCCCTGCCATCTTTAACTAAAAGGCAACTATTGTGTTCTTTCAATTTACCTTGTCGCTTTTTGTGCGCACTGATTGCAAGCTTTTGACCGCTTCACGTGGAGCGTAGTCTCGGCGTTCCTGTTGCCGCGCCCCGGCCACTTTTTATCGCCAGAACCCGAGACCTTGCGACAAACCTCGGTCTTCCCGCGAGAACACAACCCCTTACCGAGAACACGAGGGGCAAGAAATCATCGTTAATTTATTTGTAAATAAACGGCCGGAGGGGAACACCTCGAGGGGAAGCGGATGGCCGGAGGGCAGCAGGGCTAGCTAGGTTGTTGTCGTCACCACAAGGACAGGACTCCGATCCAGAACTCCCAGTGACTCTGTTTGGCTGCAGATATGGCGGACATGACAATTGTTGGATTTCTTCTCGTCATTGTCGGAGGTAAGAGCGTCCTCTCGGCACCCTCTCGTCCCAGAGTGATTCAGCATGGCCTAACCAAAGAAACGGGCTATTGGCATGTTTATACGATGGGCAGCAGTAGATAAGGTTGCGAGCAAGCTGACTGACTGGCTCAGTGTTATGTTTAAATAACAACGAGCCAAACAATTATTAAGTGGAGTTGGGGTTCGCAGGTAATATGTCTGATCCCAGGGTCAAGTAGGGAGACCATAGTACGTAACCATGTGCGCCATTCATGATTGTGACGCAAGGAACAAGACTTGTTGTGAGCATGTCTGTACTTCCTTTGTGTTATTGGTTTTTGATCACAACTGAATTCACTTTTCTGGACAGAGCAGCGCAATGACTGACCTTGGCAACGTCCCGTCGAAATGGCGTATTGCTAGAGTGTCAGTCAGGTATTGTGGGACTGTTGTTCTAACTTAACCATGGCGTGGCGTGACTTACTCCAACTATGTTAGTACACACGCTGTGATAATAGCGAAACAGTTTCCATGGCCCACATCACCTCCAAATGAATGCTGTTACCTCCTCTGGATATAGCTTTGTCCCTAGCGCTCCTGAACAGGAAAGGCTGAGTTTAAGTTTGGTAGAAGGTTGTTGAACTTGGCACGTCCTCTCAATTCTCGCAGGCAGGCGGCAACTGTAGGGTTTGTTGACCCACGTTATTTGAGTTCAATCGCGGCGTTTGGCCTTGTTATTCAAGTACTTGGCGACCAGTGGGGCGCTGAGTCCCAGGCCGCGGGGGGCGGCCTCGCTCCAGCCGGGAGATTGAATCACTGGTAGTCTTCCAGCTGATTCACCCGCCTGTAAATTGGGCAATAATTGTCCGCATGTGACAGTAGAGAAAAGTTGACCCTCCAACACTCAGCGTGCATGGTCGGCCCTTTTATTTGCTTGCCTATTGTCAGGGTAAACCCATTGCTACTTTTGGGGGATATGCGGAGCCAGCGGGTCAGGGGTAAAAGTCATACTGACAGACTGAAGTATATAGAATGGGCATCCCCTTCCCTGTGCTGTCAAACGAGACGGAGATGTTTTGTTTTTACCACCGACCAATGGACGGGTCCGTTTGTCCTGATTATGTGTTAAGTTGTTCATGAGTAAAAGTACAAGTATTATTGTGGAATTGTCCCTACATAGCAATCTCGACCAATTAGATTTTGTCTCACAAAAGGTTACTGGTGAAAAATTAACACCAGGCAAGTCTTTTGTTCCACCGTTAACAAGTCTCCCGTGGTAATTGTGTTGACACACTTGGTCGATAATCACTTCTTTTGTTTTTATCAAAGCCGTTAACGACACGAGAAAAACGTGTTCGAGTTTCCTTTAGCAACTCTCAAGTCAAGTCACGAGTGTCGGTTTTCAGTCGTGTCCTGTGTTTTGGTTGGTATGTTTGAAAATCTATTGCACTTACAGGATTTCTACATTTTTACTAACTTGTTCTTCTATTAAAAGAAATGGCAGATGAATTGTAACTTTATCAAACACAGTCATTCGTACCTAGTTATGTCTAGAACATACACATGCACAAACACAAACACACACTCTTTCTCACACACACGCGCGCGCAAAGAGACACATACATACATATACACACAGGCACACTCATACCCAAACACGCACACGCGCGCGCACACACATGCACACACTCAAGCACGCTGGCAATCACTCTCACAAATGCGAAGATCGCAGTGCTATGATTCTACACAGATAGACGACATGCCAACCCAGCCCGAGGCGCCCGCCTGAGAATGTAGTGCACAGTTCATACGTCTGCACGACCCATGTTGGCCGCTCGAGGCAAAATGAGTGCTTAAACAAACATGCCTGACCTTGTGACACCTCAGTGACATGATAACAAACGCACTCATCTTCTGCACCACTGCCCGATATCCCTGCAAAAGGGGAGGGAACTTTTCAATAGGGAAGGGGCAGCTTGATAACGTACAGTCGATAGATGACGATAAGTTCTTTATAAAAAAACTCTTTCTTTCGATGTTTAGTGTTTGAGTGCTATTTGACAAGTGACTGGCTGTGTAAAGTTGAGTTAGAACGGACGCCTGGTGTTCACAGGTCTGTCGCCTGAGGGCGCTACAGGAGCGAGTATGAGATGAAAGTTGTAAGCTACACGATCACGATCATCATTCCAAACAAGGGCAAAAAGGCTCCGAATTATTGCAATGTAATGGCTAAGGATGTAACGAATAAAATAAATCATACTCAACAAATGATAATCTTTGAGCCGCCAGTGCCTCGGTTCCAGGTATACATTCTGCTGTACCAAACTCTCAAAGACTCTAGTCCTCATAAGCCCAGCCAGAGCTGCCATCAGTGAGTTGGTGTCATCAACTGATATGACACCATTTATTCAACAGTATATTTAGTCTATTATTGGATATCAAGATATGAAGTTACAGAAATATTTTCTGCACCAGATTTCCTTTCCGAAACTAGATAGATCACGGTAATGTTGAAACTGTAAGTGAGTTTATCACAGCTTCTCCATCCTGTTTTAAAGCTTTCACGCCCGCATTCTTCTCTGACCAATTTCTGTCATGCCCCTGATACGGTCCGTTTTGCCCATCTCGGAAACACAATTGTTTCCTCTAAAAGCCAAGTTTTCATCACCAGGTTGCCATTGCTGAAGTCTGGGTCATCGCCGCTTCCTGAGTTAGTGATCGGCCCTGTCATCAGCCGGCCAGAGCTTTCACTACTCACAGAAAAGGGACGCATTTTCCTACCCCGGCATGCGTGACCATAAACCCGCCAAGCCCGCCAGAACAGGGGGCCAAGTTTGAGTGGGGAGGGGGCTGGGGTCGGCAAGGGAATGTCGATGGAAAACATGGACAGTCTAATAGGGGGGGGGGGGGGTGTTGGCATCGATGTGTCTCTTCATCCTTTCGGCCGCCACGATTGACCGACTCTCATAATTCCACCGGACGCCATAACACCACCTCATCATGAGGAAAATGAATGTAAAGTGATTTAAAGATCTTTACCAATGCGGTATGATTAGCCTGGGTACCATTCGATTTCTACCGGGGCTCCATACACTCGCTACCCTACAAACAGGCTAGGTATGACGGCATGCGGTTAAAGAGTTGATCTTACATTAACGGACAAATTAAGGCATTAGAACAGATAAGATTGCCGATCAAGTATTTTTCAACAAGTCATTCGTTAGGTAATTATGGTTTAGACATCGAACTGGATGGATATATATATATATATATATATATATATATATATATATATATATATATGAGGGTCTTCATGCTCTTTTCCGTAAGGTGTAGGCTGCCTTTTTAAGTTGCCGTAATTCGTAGGGAAGCTATTCTATTCTACGTAATTCGTAGTGAGGATGGAAAATTTACCGTAAAGCGTAGCCAGTGCATTTCACGTAAGGCGTAATCAAACCTAAAATTTCCACGTAAAACGTAATCAACCCTAAAAACGTTCTGTAGATCGTAGTCTGGCCTCCCAATTTTCGTAAGTCGTAGCGTAGTCTACCAGCTAATTTTGCCCCTCAAAATACAGGAAATGGCGCTTCAGATGGACAAGATTTCAAAATTTCGCCAGACCTCCCTTGCGATGCCGTTCACCTTCAGCTTCGGCCATCGACATGTTGAAACTGTTTATGGGGGGCATTGTGCTCACAAACCTTTTTTGCTAATAGAAATGTCGTTGAATTTAGCTTAGTCTGACAGCCAAATTTTCCCATCAAAATGCAGGAAATAGCGTTTTAGAGTCGAAAGATGTCAACATTTTCCTGTGCCTCCATTGGCCTTGCGACCCCTCGCACCTCCAGCGCTCGAAATGCTGACAATGCGTTGGGTGGGGCAGGGCGGGGTTCCCTTAATAGACTTCTTGGCATTATGCTTTATATAATGCCCAGAAAAATTTTGCCCAGAAAAATTCAAGAAATGGCGTTTCAGAGGGTCACGATTTCAAAATTTCCCCGGACCTCCCTTGCATATATAAAATGTTTATAACTTAGAGCCACTTGTGTAAATGATACTAGACTCAACATGTTGACTTATTCATATCTATAGATATTCATATACATGTATGTAGCCAATGCATTTGTATGCACTTGTCTGCTTGTATACTAGCATGTAGTATATGTAGTTGTAATAGATCTTAAGCTATCTTTTATTGTGCCAATAAAGATAATTATATATTCAATGTGTACAGCATCAAACTGCGCTACTTTATTGTTTATAGCACTTAACAGCAGGCCTCACGTGGAAGTCTAATTAGAAGTGCGTGAATTCCCCAAGCTATCAGTATAGGAATTGTAACTACACATGTTATTTCGCAGTGATGTTTGACCATGTTGCTGAGGCGCAGAAGGATGAGAGTGAGTCTATAGAGCTGGACCTGAGGAAGGGACAGGTGTACGGCTGGAGTAACTACATCACCGTGCTGACCGGCCCGAGTTACGGCAGCCGGGCAGACTGCGACAGCCAGGCCGTGGTCAGGGTGGACTTCTCGGGCCCGTACAAATCCGCACGCTTCGTCCTGCAGTACAACGATCAGCCCCGGCTGTGGACCTTCGACGTGTCCGACTCCCCTGCCGCGGACGGGTACGGAGGAGACCCGGGACTCACATCCAACATGGCGGAGACTCAGATCTTCAACAAGTAAGTTTGTAACCATGGCAGCCATTCCTCACAAAACTGAAACCTCTTGCTTCCCATCCAATTTCATGAATCACCTCATGTTAGTATTTCGTCGAAAAAAAAAGTTGAAATTGATGCATGAGAAAATATTTTAAAAATGTCTTGTTGCACATTCTTATATAAACAACTGTGTTTGGATGAGATGAAATTTCCAGGAAATACTGTGCGCCACCTGGCGCTATGGCCGTTACGATGCCGGGAACACATGTGCACGTTTTGCGGTTGCACTTCGCAAGCACAAATGTCTATCATCTAGCCTGTGTTGTCTTCTCATTTGCTTTTTTCCTTTATTTCAAGCAAACACATAACCTTGACGTACACAAAATTGATATTTAGATGTATTTTTTCATCTCTGCTCGGTTGTTCTGTGACATCACATCACTGAAATGTCTACTCCACCCTCCAGGCAAATGCGCGTGTACAGTAACAACCTGCCGGGCTACATGGATGCTACTATTGACGGGGACTTGTTGATTCGGATTGAAGATGACATCATCGACAGAAACTCCCGGCTGAGTCTGGAGATCAGTGATGAGCGGCTGGAGTGGAACCGGATCGGCTCGAAGAAGAAAGGTTACATCAACAGCCAGTTCCTGTACACCCTGAGCGGACAGAGACCGATGTACGGGGAGGTAGACTATTACATTTATGCCGGATTCAACCGCGTGCCGGCGGGGACATTCCGGTCCGGATCCGGCCTGTGCAAGGCCTCCGTCATCCTCCTGAAAGCAAAAGGTGGGGATCTTTATTTACAGTAGCATCGAAACATTTCAATCATAACAATAACATGTCCCATGTTGATGAAACATGACTTGTTTATCTTCGCATAGTAAGGGGAGGAGTAAGTCAATTTTCTGGTAGAGCTCATCTAGGTCTGAATCCCTTCGTCCAAATATAGGGCATCCCTCCAGCTGCTTCTTCAATTGCAGCTTCCATTGTGCACATTTCCCTTCCCGAGTACCGTCATTCCATGTCTTACCCGTATACACTAATCAGCATAGAAAATGCAATTTTTGGTCTACCTGAACTGTAGAACACACACTGTCAGACAGAAAATGCATCATGTCGAAACCGTTATCCGAACGTCTATCGTTCGAGCACATTAGCACAAGTTCTGGTTGAAACCATTTGACATACTGTATTCCCATTACGTAGGGCTATGTTTGGTATGTTGCAATTAAAACAACTGTCCGAGTCGCCCGCATTAATGTTCCACGTTTTGTTTCCGGATGACCAGTTGCATACCTTTGGCTGTACTCGGCCGCGCAGGTGTAACACTAAGCCGTACTTCGGTCTGCTTGGTTGCGCTTGTTTGCGGTTACAGCTCAGGGGACAACGGTGTCGGCATGTGTTTGCCTTGGGCACGTGTGGGATGCATTGCGAAACATCCAACTTTGGAAACAATAACATAGAAAGACGCCGAGAGGGCGGCTTCTGTGATTCCTTTCCGAGGATTAGGGCGTGTGAGAGATGTGATACGTTCAGATCGTGGTATGCAAACAGAAAGAACCATTTTACCAGGAAAACGTGTTTCCATGCGTATACAAACTGACAGATGAAGATAAAAAGATAAAGATTAACTGAAGCGTTATTCCCTCTACTGACTCTGACATTAATCAGTACAGTAGCTGCATGGTATAACGTTATATTGCAATTTCTTTACGAGTTATTCATGACGGGATACAAAAGCGTCAGGTGCGCAGAAGACGAGGCCGCGTTGGCTCGGGAAAATGTTTGCTGCCTTCGATATTTTGTGACTGCCTAAATCTAATTTCCACTCAAATAAGCCGACTCGTCAGTTTTGGTAATCCCCGTGCACGCCCAAGCATGGGCCTAGTTAACAACAGAAGGATTTCTGGCTTTTCCGTATCACTTGTTTATGAGCTGCGCGGAATTGTGTTACCGCGAGAATGCCTCCTGATGATGACCTGGTCGCTGACGTCGTTTGTTTGACGGAATTTTGACACAAGCTCAAGCCCACTGGGGTGTTATTTACAAACGTCTGTCCGTCCCCTGTATGTGTCTGATTTCTGTTCTTTACCTTTGAAGGCCCGACATACTGACTTCATTCAGAATAATTAGTGTGAAGAGATGTTGTCGTCCAGGGCGACAGCAGGTGGGTTAATACTGGGCTTCCGTTCCCCGTTTTCACGTCACTGACCTTTCACCTGCTGGGGATTACCGATCGGGATGGAGTAGAAAAGTGGACTCGGAAAAGATGGTTAAAGGGATAGTTTGTAATGAGATATCAACGCTAATGAGCCTCGAAACACCAACGGTCTTACGACAGGTTTATGTGCTGATTTACTATTGCATTGACTTTGCCTCAAGATAACATGGTTCCTGTGCGTGCGATCTGATAGTTTTGATCTTTCAACAGGGTGCCAGAGTTAGGCTGGAGTAGCATCATTTTCAGACACGCAACGATTTGTCGAGATAGTTATCTTATCAATGTTTCCACTGTGTTTGTCTCGACTATTATCAAGTTGTTTTCGGTAGCTATCACGATAGCCTACGTATTTGGTGGGTTACCAAGAACACAGATCTACCTGATCACTTTTGGTGAAATAGATGAAGTGGAGGGGCTAGCTTGTTCACGTCTTACTAGTACTGCTGTTGATATCTTAATGCTGATGGTGTCAGCGGTGATTCAGCCATCTTGAAGCTGAGAGGCTCTTTCGGAATGGCTTCTGATGTACCGCTCAGATGTATGCAGATTATGAAAGCGTGGACCATATTCACGACTCATGACCGTAGAAAATGACATTTTCCGATCGTACTCCCCACATTTCAATCATTCCTTGATATAGAGTCTCTCATTGCACGTCTCCTTTCGGACCCAACCTGTGAGGAAAGTTTCCATGACGTCAAGTCGCCATTAGCGTGGCGCTGTTTCGTTCTCAGGCTGTTCGGGCCCAGCTGCCCCGCTGTGCCGTGTCACCAAGACACTTGACTTGCTGATTACGGTTGCCCTCCGAGCCCTTCCCAAGAGGTGACGATTTCTTCCATTAGCTTATCTCCGCACTCCATCTCCGCGGGAAGTGGGGCCCAGATAATCCCAATTGACTGGTAAATTGTCCAATTGACTGCTTTGAGCAGTTTTTAATTTCATTAGGGACCACTGTCGCATATTTGTTTGGGAGTTTGGCACTTAGTTTATTGACTCTGATCAATTATGATCCGGCTGTTTATTGCTTCTGTCATCAGCGGGGTGTCGCAATGTGCGTATCTTGTAACTTTAAATAAACAGTTCCGTGGCTAGAACCTGGCTTGTTTACATACCGTAAGTTGTGGGCAGTCATCGGGCCGCGACTGGGTAATGTACAGACGGAGTACTGATCGTGAAAATAGCTGCACGGCAGAGTTACTGGAGCACTGGCAGAGTTACTGGAGCTGATCGGCGAGTTGTTCTTTTCCTTTAGACTGGCTATTAACAAAACTTTCCAATGATTAAAAATTGTTTTAAATGTGAGATACAATCCTTCCATGTCGTTAAGAGCCAGAGGGCCGCCATACTAGTAGTAGTAGTACACCGCTGACATCTCTGATGAAGACAAGAGGCCCTGGCATCATCTGGAGTGCAAGTGGAGTACGCGGCAACATCGAAGGCTGGTTTCCATCGGCAGGGATACGTGCACAGATGAGTCACCTGCCCTTGGTATAAATCTACCTCGCGTTTCGCCTGTGACTTTCTTACTGCTTACCGTAAAGGAAGGTGCGTGGGAACGACTTCCCTGTAACATGACACAGAACGTTACCGGAGTACAGAGCCTTCCGACAAGCCAAGTACTATGGTCGTTACAGACAAATCTGTCGCACATCGGAAAAGCGGAAAGTAAGAAGAACGTGCACGTGAACGTTTGAAACAACATGAAACAGTGATTAGATATCATTCTGTTTTGACGAAGCATTGCCTTGTCATTGGCATTTTGCAGTTTGACCTTCGATATATCATGAGCTACACGATACAAAGTAACAAACTGTCGCATTGCCTGGCGCTATGTTACGTGTCTTAATCTGCTTTAATCAACAAACGGATATGGGGAACCCTTTTGCTTGTCCCGAAACACTGCCTCCTACCGCTGAGAAAACAAACCGCGTCCACATCCGCACACTTTCCACGGTTTGTCTAATAGGTACAGAGTCAGAGGAAGCTGTAGAACCTACGCCCGACATCTGTACCGGATAGCCGCGATTCTGTGTGAACAGCGAATTTCCTCCCGAAACAAACCACTTTAGCCTCAGCAATTGAGTTGCCAGAGGGTCAATTTCCGTTTTTTTTTTGGTTGTTTTTTTTTGGTGAAAGTTACTTTCAGCCTTCCTTGAAGTACTGGAAGACCACCTTGCCACTGATCCACAGACCTGCGCAACTGGTTCATCTGTACGTGATAGACAGCTGCGTTTTGGAGCCCTAGACACAGAACATCACCAGCATCCTTCCCCGCTTCTTTCTGTCGGCAAGACGCGTTACTGAGATGTGTCCAATAACGAGACAGCTCCTACTCTATATCCAAGAAATGGTGAAGAACAGTGGTATCAGGACTTCTGCCCATGGCACTGCGACTTTGACACCATGACAGTCACACGATAGCAGAACTGGCGGGAAAATGTAGAATATGCAGGATTAAAATTATGAAGAGAACGCAACTGCCACTCGCACGCATATATATGTCTTCTGCACTTACATTTCAAGAGACGCAACAGTGCACTGACGTTCCGAAGTAGCTCTTTAAGCTTACAGTCGAACAGCCATCAGTTGGTGGGCTAGCTTATTGCTACTGATTGCTTATTGATATACTGAGGTAATTACAATGATTCTTAATGGTTAGATGTTGAGCCATTAAAAGATGGAATAGACACAGTCTTTTTTTTTTTAATTTGGCTGTCACAACGATAGACATATTCCGGAGCGTCAGGCCAAAAAATTGTGATCTCTACCAGACTATCAATGCGGGCTGTAGAGAGAGTACTAGTAATTTTCCAGGGGAGCTTAGCCACCATAGAGTAACATTCGGAATTGTGTCCCTTCCAGTGGACTGACTATACTGGCAATTACGTTCTCTATTTCTGCCGAATTCTACTATTCATAACTCCTTAGGAGAGTTTGGTGGATGCTATAGTGCTAACGACTATAGATTGGAGATGGATATTATTTATCCTTGGATGAATGGTTTCTGGTTAATGGACAAGAAAAAGATAGATGATATCCAGACCATGGTATGTGTTACTGCATTTGTAGCAAATGAAGTTGAGTGCCCTGGTTTGGTTTGGTTTTTGCTCACCCTGTTTGAGGGGTGGACAGTCAGGGCTACAAGAATGAAGAACTCTCTCAGTCTCACAGAGAAAAGGGTAACACGGTTATTCTGAAGTTCGTTTTCATCATTCCCATGGGACGAAGGAATGCCCCATACAAGATCATTACAACTGACTTTATTACAATAATTTTAACCGATAGCAGCTTGTTGTCACCGCGGGTAAGAATCTGCTGAATGTTATCCGACACAGAGATACAAAACATCAAAGCCTCTCCGTGGGAATAACCAGTGCCGGTCTGCTGAAGCCCTTAATGATTCACAAATGTACAAGTTGAACTTCGTTATCAAGACAATCTGTGTTTGGAAGCCTAATCATCAAAATGCTCCACCAACGAGGCCATTAGTTGGAATCACCTGTTTGGCAGCCTGTGAACCCCGTTTAAAAGGATAAAAAAATGAAAGGATCTACATGTGAAGATAATGGGATGGGATGAGAGATCGTTCGCCAAGAAATCAGCGCCGATATCGCCACGGCTGGTCGTGCCGTGTCAGGCGCGCTGGCAGCTCATCGTAAAGAGAGAGTTCTGCCTTCTGCAGATGGCGAGTGCTAGTAGCAAAACAGGATAGCGTGTGGACCTAATTACGTCGATGATGAGGAGACCTTCCAGAATCAACGAAAATATGAAGATAAAACAATTGAAGTAGTTGCCAGATGATTTAGATGACATTCAACGTTGCGCTGATGCTTAAACTTTTAGAATTTACGTGAAAAATTGTTGGTAGCATAATACCTCAATACCTAAGGCCTTTGTAATCTATGTCAAATGAGAAGTCTCTCTCTTGTTAAGTCAAACGTCGTATTCGGGTTAATAGTATAAGCATATATACAACGTTATCATCAATATTAACAATAACCCCACTTTAAACCACATTCTCAGCCCTTTCAGTTTTCCAGAGTTTTATTTGCGAATAATACGTTTTTACAAGAATCTAGCATCACTGCTTTCGTAGATTAGCTACCACCTGATTCATATCGTTATCTGTGTCTAGAGCAGCACAGAGAGTACATTATGCACGCGTCCAAATAATGAGATGAGGTTCCAGACAGAAGCAGGGACTGCACTACAAGATTAGATAGGGATGTGCAGTAGAAGAGGAAGAAGTGACATTGATGGCACACTTTCTTCTCTAAGTGAAAAATAGGGTAAGCAGAGGGACTTTGGCTTCGACATCGTCAACATACCAAAGATTTTGTAGTCACCACCCCAACCTTTGCCAAATCACACTGTTCACAATGACTTGGCAGTCCATGACGATGTTTGGGATGTTTGGGGAAACGTATACGTACATCTATACGCTTTGGATACTGTACGGTGCTAAACGATAATATCTAAACTGAAGTGAAATGGAGAGTGTTAACTGTTCGTGGTAACAAGTTAGTTACAATGACCATGATCTTTCAAAACACTAAAGGGAAACGTTGCAGTGAATGATGTCCTTTTAATATCATTAGTGCAAACTTGAATAACGCAACTCTATATACGTATCTCGTTAGTCCAAATGACAATTGCGGTTTTATGATATCTACAAATATTTCAAAGTGGTTTCAAAAAATGAAATGTCCTTAAAACAACTGAACTCCACTTTTGTCTTGACGCCTTGACTAATGCACCTTGAGGCGTTACTTAAATTGTTTATTTAGATGGTGTCAGGTGGGGTGGTTATCAGCTCATCTGCTGCATTCAGCATTTAACCACCTCTTAGGAAGAAATAACACACCGACACCGGCAGCCCGAGATTGCCAGGGGGCGTTGATAATTACAAAATGGTCGGCAGTGCCGCGGGTCCCCGGTGGGGGATTCGCCCATCCCCCCTCCAGTCGGAACGAGAGGGAAGCCGCAGAAGCAGGCAAGCCGTCACACCGCCGACTCATCAGACAACGCCTGTGCTGACCTTTTGTGTGCGAGACCTCTGGTTTTCAAACGAAATGCAGGTGTTTTTGCACCAGGCCGAGCGTGAAATTTTCAGATTCCACGCATGCCTAGTGGAGTAGGCGAGCAGAAAGCCAAGCCAGCAGTCACGAGTACTGCAGGCTTTACGTGAGACCATAGACCATGCACGCCAGATTTCGCTGGAGAACACATAAAAAGAGGAGGGTTCCCTAGTGCTGAGGCACCGCTACCCCATCGTCATGAACTGTGTTTGTTTTTCTTTCCAACTATGTTTGTTTTCGCTGCTGCTGAGTACATGTCGCGCCGTAGGTAAGCACGTCTATTTCTTTATCAAACATGTATACAATTTTTAATGTTGTCCAGGTCCCTCACTAACCACAACAAATGTGCCAATAGATCTCCCTTTCGCCGGTTTGTCGCGAATAATTATGAGGACAGCCGCGATGTTTTTGCCAGAAAATTGTAGCGAGGTTAGTCGTCTTGGATGTAAGTATTCTTATGTCAACAATCATTAACCACGTTTTCATTCCGCACTCCCTCCCGAAAAGGCGCAGCAGCCACGCCGAGGTCGTGATTGGTAGCGGCAGTCCCTTACTACCATGTACTGTACTCTAGAGTGTGATCGAGACTTCGCAGTAAGGCTTGCAATTAGTCGTGTTTGTTCTGGTTTGTTCCACAAGTAGCCCTGCAGTGCAACAATTCAGTTTTTATGTGAGAAAGTCTGGCACAGGGAACATGTCCTATTTAACCCAGCTGGTCTTCTCCCCTGGCCAGGATCAGCTGCCTTTTGTCGCCTCCAGGCAACGTTTACTTACCAACCGCAAATGTTATTATTTTCTATTGAAACAGTAGCATTTGCTCGGGAGTAAATCGCGCTGTCGCCTGTCAAACAGGGAGAACACGGCTTGAATGACAGCTGTCAAGGATGACGAAACGGTCGGGAAGTCTGACAGACGCCTCTTACACATTCTCCCGTTCAGTGTACGATCGAGGACAACGTCTGCCTCATTCCACTAGCTTTGTCGTCTGCAGTTCATATCATTTAAGGGTGTCATGCCGATAAAATTATCTTTGTAAAACGCCGTCTGCAGAAACAACATTTAGCAGCAAAGATGAGCCGGCTTGGATCAGTCTATGAGTTTACATCCTTTCAGCACATGCTCATTTAGTCCTTGTTTCTTTACACTGGAGAACAGCGGGTTCCACCACGAACCAGTGATGTTTAGTCGCGGACACCTCCATGTATGGCGAAGTGCGAGGCTCCGCCGGTAAACATGGCAGATACGTCGGTGTCAGGGCACGACCTCCGAGAGAGGGAAAGAGAGAGGGCTGACGGTGAAACGTACCTCAAAACTGCTCTCTTCATATGGACGCTACGGGAAAGTGTAGCAAGGAGTGCAGTTTTAGCTCGGGCCAATGGAAACTTGAGATGACTCGCATGTACAGCAGCATCCCCGTTCATACATCCTTGTGAATACTAATAGGCTGTTGTAGTGTTTGGCCCCGTCATTTGTAAATGTATAGTCTAATGGTCTCAACTTCTCAAGTGATAAACATTTTACATTTTATCATGTTAACATTGAAAACGTTCTCCTCCCGTTAGTTTCAGACTTTGTTGTATTTGCTTAGCTAGTCAAGTATCACCCCAGGTCTATTACAATAGCCGATATAAATGATATTTTTATATATATCAGCAATAATTGGAATCACTTTTAAATGCAAAAGAACAGTTACACTTGTAGATGCTATCTACACATCCTACCGGACATGGCTTTATTCTGTCGCACCCGAACACGTGTTTCCCCCCAAACCCATGACGGACGGAGTGCATGGTGCCCTCGATTTTTCCATGATCAAACCTCACCCAGCTTTTAACCTTACACGTACACGCTGCGTAACCAAATAAGTTGAACCAGGTTGAATTACCTGCCAAAGGTTAAGGCAACAGAGGCAATTTAATTACACCAAGGGGGAGGGGGGGCTTAAAGTGTTTAACACACGACAACAGTACACAGCCTATTGCTTTGTTGTGCCCACTACTGATCGTATTCTTGATGGAGAAACTCAGTTCACAGGTCTTTACAATGAGTAACTTCCAGAAAATAGTTCTTCAGGTTTGCTATGTCTTATTTTGTATTTGCTGAGCTCCCGTCACATGTTGGCCGATTGTTTGTTGAAGTTTGATAGGTGGCGATGAAGTCACTGTCCTAACTGTGGGCTTAGAAAAGTGGTCTGGAGGATGAACTAGTTGGACATGCAGCAGTACAATAGCATTTTAGTGAGGATATCGATGTACTTGAGGAATTGCCGCACTGCAGCATTGGTGCATAGGTAGTGTGACTAATTGAAATTAGACCAACGAAGTAATAACGAAAAAGACACAGACGTAGCGTTAGGAACAGGACATCGCTTATAAAAAGTTATAGGGATAATTAATTGGATATCTAAAACCTCGGCTTTTGGCCGTCACATGACCTTCCTAGCCATAATTCCTGCTGATAATTACTACTTTTATCGAATCTGACATCAAGACATCAGCTTTGGCGTCCATGTCATCAATTGTAGTTTGCTGACAGGTTGTTGGTGGTTGGGTGCTTCATAAAAAAGGAAGCTGAAGTTGTCGTCTCTTCTCCATTGACGTCTCCAGATGTAGGAGCGATGCTACACACGTCTGAGTTTGTTCAGTTTAGAGAGAGGATCTTGTATTACTGGCTACTGCACTGCGCCAAAGGAACAGGATCTGTCTTGTATAATACGGCCCAGATTCTAAAGGACTAGCGTGTGTAAGGTTTCGTCTGGGATCCATTTAGACACGATTATATCCACATCATTTGCTGTTAAGTAGCTCAGACCTGTCGCACATAGTTTCCCTGTCAAAAGCGTCGATTAAATCAAGAACCCCCGTCAGACCCCGTGCAAGGGATGAGGAATGTTCGGCTCCAAGCATGGTTTTGATGTGTTTTTCTTCACCATTTCTTCGGAGTGACAGCTGCTGAGAATTTTCTAATCTAGGGGAAGGAAGAAGTCGATAACACAATTTCCTGGCAGGATATGGGTGTTGAAAGAAGTGGTGACTTTGAACCTCTCCGTGTGTAAAGGGCAAGGGGCACATGCAAACAAACGACACGGATACATCGTTATGTACGGTTTGAAATAGTGCGTGGAAACACTGTACAGGGGAGTCTTGGTTGTAACTCTTCATCTCAGTATTCCTTCCGACACCAGAGCTGCGTTGCTGACACGTTGCCCTTGCCACATGGCCTTCAAGTGTCGGACTTTGCCCAAATTCATTGTATTTCCGAATCGTTTCCTGTTCGTCTTATGCCTGAGCCTTTCGTGCTGGCACTGCTTACAATTCATTCTGTCTTCATCCACGGATGATGGCATGGGGTGCAAGGGCACACGAATAGCCATCACAACACTGTAACTAATCTACGCTTCAGGAAATGTTGGGACGGCGCGTGAATTATGGCTTCCTTGTGTATACGAAGAGTAACCTAAAGGATGTTTTGAGTGTATGAATATTTATGAGATTTACTTTTTACATCACAATTGGCAATTACATACTAGCGGAAACTGTGATCTAACAAAAATTTCTGATGATAAACCCATGAATGTCATTATTTTACAGGAAGTCTGGTTGTTTGGGCATGATCAAGGTCATCGTCATTAAATGTAGATATTTGCATTCTGCATTTTCACGCGATTATGTCAGGCTCGCTCATTGTGTGTTAATTTTCTAGGCGATTGGTTAGAAATGTAGGGGAGAAGTAAAGGATTGTTGGGAGTTCTCCCTACTCACGAAAATGTATGGACCAAAGTGGAAAAGAAGAAAGTCCGAATCGTAGCGTAACATTGGCAAAATGACACAGCTCAGCAGCCTGTTTCGGGGGTTATTGTTTGTCGTTTAGGAGTTGAGCAAAGACGGGAACATTACAATACGTTGACGTCATCTAGGTATGAAGACTGTCTTGTGTTGGGTCAATTTTGCACGTGTACATACACACAACGCAAGGAATGCAAGGGTACGGTGATCCGATCGCTTGTCCAACCGACCGAGTCGGGATTGACTGTCTCTCCGTTTCTCCTCGTTCCGGGCCATTGCCCTGACACAGCTATACTTTTCCAGTCTGTTACTTTTGTTGGCCGTTCCCTTTGTGTGCGAAGTTTTGACGACAGACGACAGGTCGGTTGTTGCGGCGTGTTTGGCATTTTTTCGCCAGTTCGTCGACTCGTCTTATCTGGGTTGTCGACATGTACACGCTTCATTAGGAAAGCGCCGTGGAAGGTTGTTACATAGTAGATACATTCCATAATTTGCAGCACACGAAAAAAGACCTGTAAAGTCTAGATTTCTTTAAAAGACGGACGTTGGTCAGAACTAAGATGATTTAAAGCCAATGTGTCGCTAGTTCTTCCGCTGTTTGGTCGCAGCGTCAAAGGCTTTGATTTTAGCACAGCGTACTGTATTTTATCGGACGACCAGAGAGTGCTAAAAGTGAAAGCTTGAGAAGTGACAACAAGAAACTGTGCCGGCTAAGAGGTCATCACGGAGCAATTTGGTTTAACAAGCCATGCGTAACAGACTTGTTGCTCTTGACTTGATTTGTATGACGACTCGACAACAAACAAACATGGCACTGACTGTAAGTCGGGACCTTTGGCTTTTGCTCCGACGTCCTTAATGGTACAGACAGGACATGGAGATGGAGACGGGAGGATCTAGTTTCAGCTTTGTTATATGGAGGTGGGAAGAGAGGAAACCACAACAGCAACCTGTGTTGAAAAGGCGCAACTTCGGATGATATAGGTCTCCTACGCCTTGATAAAACGTAGCTTCAATTCACTAAATAACTGTACGGGTAAACTAGCTGATGTCTATGAAAATACCAGACAATTGAGATCAATGTGTATCACATTGGTTTATGACATTGGTTTATGACATATTAATTAGGTCTGTGAAAATGTTCGTCAGACTTATTTTCGAACACACATTACAGGAGATGTGCTGTAGAACAGCCGGGCGTCTGATCTTATACAAGCCAGAGACTAGGTTGCTAACATTCATCACTTAGTCTCTGTCTGTGCTTATTATTCGTGCCAATTGTAAAGGCGACTGGAACAGCGTAGACCCATGGGAAAAACTGCAAAAGAAAGACAAGCTGCCCGGGACGGTATCCCCTGACATCGCAAGGCGTCTTCGAGTTACCTGGGACGGTCCACGGGGGTTCCTTTCCCAGTGATCTGCAATCATACACACCGGGGGACATGGGCATTTCAATACGCGGTCGTGTTGTGGTTCGTCAGGCTGTCAGTCTCGGCAGACAATAGGGCAATCGCGTTGAAACAATCAACTGTCGCAACAGCCCGCCAGCGTCTGTCCATCACCGCTGGCCGAATAGGAGAAAGATTGAAACGAATAGCCGCTGTGTTTACACCAAAAGCACCAAATATTTATACAGTCTAATTCAACCACTAGTGAGAGAATGGAAACAAGCAGCTTAAGACCTCTGGCTTTATCTGTTGAGTAGTTCGAGAAGACGGGGAGGGTCACCATTTTGCCTTAAGTACGTTTACATGTTTGCGGGGCTTGGAGGACATTCAAATAGATCGGCTGACGGATCCCACGGCGCTCCTGTAGCCAATCCTGTGGAATTATTCTGTATTGCCGTCCCGCTTCAACTTGATTCCCGTATCAGGTGGAGCTCCAGACTAGTTACAATGACATACCTTTCCACATCCCTTGTTGATACACCGTTATACCCGCTCATCCGACACAGATTGTGGTTGCTAAGTGTTCGGACGCGGGGATGAGCACTCGTGCTACTTTGGTGTTTGTGGCATTAGTAACACTCTGTATCTGTTAGCAACACAGTCTTGTTTTAGATGCTTGCTTGTAGCTTTAAGCGTGCAGTTTCTTGTAGCTCTGTTTCTTCGGACATCACTATCAAAGGTCATTGATTGTCGCCATCCGGGCAAAGGCGGCACAAAATAGTTGCAGTAAATGTATGGGTAGGCGTGTGAAAATCGACGTCGATCATAATTCACAAAAGACAACAATACGACATGGAGCAACCCATCATGAGAACGGAGAAAATGATGCATCCGCCTCTTCTTAACCGAAAACCAAGGACGTCCTTGCGAAAACCGATCTCACGTTAACAGGTGGCACGGTCGTTAATGGAGAATTCAAACCCTTTCATAATCGCTTAATGTCAAGGTTAGACGATCAGTCTAAGCCGTACATTCTTTCAGGGCTCTAGGTGAGCGTCAAGAAAAAGACCCTGAAGCACACGTATGTTCCTCTGCCCTTTCCATGTCCGCATGGTGCAGCTGTCCTACCAGGCGACATAAAGCACGGACGTCACCACCAGTGGGACTCCTGTAACTCGGGCAGGGCACCCCGTCGGATCTTTGTACACATGTCTCAAAGGGGATTGTTTTCCCATTCTGATGCCATTTCTACACACTGGTTTTGTTTGATAATTCAGACAATATTTCGCACATTTCGAATCAATTGGAGTGCATTCATGCATTGTGCAGTATTTTCACAGCGTGTCTAAAGCCACATGCGGGGCCATTGTGGTCCTCTCTGTCTGGGTTATTATAACCAAGAATGGTGTTACGCCCATAAGGTCCACGATGACGTTGCTCACTTGTACTTAGTGACAGGGAGTCCCGGAATGACGGTAGAGTCTCATCAGCAGTGGGTCGTCTTTGCCAGGCTTTAGAAATAGGAGCTGGGATAGTCATCTTTTCAGGGCTAAGAATAACTGTATTTAGACTAGAATTCGGAATAGCTGGAGCAAAGGAGCTAGCTGCTCATGAGAACGGCAGAGATACGTCAGGAAGACACGGAAGGATGTCACTGTTGATTTGGTGATCGACGGTCCTCTTCAATGGTCAACTATACACGTGACGAGCGTCAGTATTTTGATAGAAAGTCAGATCGATAAAAAATGATGAGCTCTTGTTTTGTCATTCAACAAGTTAAGATACTAGTAGTTAAGACTTGTCAACTGCCCACTTACGATTACGTTGAATTATATCATAACGTTACTTGCTTAGAAACATGTCACGTACACAACAGACATTTACAGCGCTATCTCTATATGGTCTGAAATGGAAGCCACATTGACCTCTGGTGACTTGGGCAATGGCGCCATGGCAACTCTTCAACTAGGGAGGTTACACGGTGTCAACCTCTTTGCTTCAAGTTCAACAGACCTGTGCCGCTGGCAGTCAGCACGCTTACATACCTCCGCTGGCGTATGATGTGCTGAGCGCCGACCCCCGTCGACCATCTGTGTCATTCCTCTCTTACATTCTTTGAAGCCAACAGATATGACTTAAAGAAATGAAAGGATTGAAGAAAATATTTCCCAATACCATACTGCTGTCGCCTGTCTGTTGACGAGGGATTCGCGGCTGGAGAACGTGTAGAAGCATCACACAACATCTGCTTGGCGAGGGCTGCAATCATTGCGCGTGCGCGAAGAAGCGCCTTTCGGAACTCGTGCCACGGTGATCGGAGTGCGGCAAATTGTTGATCTGTTGGTTTGAGGTTGAAGGATTCTGCCAAATCCACGTGTCTTGGCCTTGGATGATATGGAAGACGCCTTGGATCGATCACGATGTGTAATTTGTGTTGTTGTTTATGTCCTTGTCACATTGTTGAGGTCTTGGACCTCGCTCCGTTCTCCGTCGATCACTTTTTGCTCACGGTCTGCCATTTCAGGTTCTCGAGTTGTATCGTTTGCTGCGTCATTTCTGTGATCTTCCTTGATATAGAATAAAAGTCGACGTCTACGTCTGATCAGTGCATCAAACCAGTCAATTCAGGAAATTGTCTGGCGTTTTGTACAGCAGCCCGCGCTGCCCCCCTCCCACGATGCTGAAGTTTCATGTGGGTGAGGGCCAGTCCAGAGGAGGCTCGGCGCGGGGTTGGGAGATTGCTGGATTTGTTAGAGTGGGGGCGGACTAAGATGAGATGAAAATAAGTGCATGCATTCAGAGATGATTATAGGATGGTATTAACTCCTCAATAAACACTCCTCTTGACTTTCAGCCAAGTTGGGATTTTGCAATACCCAATAAGCTCTATCACAGAGTTCACTACGCATGTGCGGGCGACAGGAATCCTGGGTAATATGTCAAAGGTAAAGGCCCATCAGAAGAAAACCGTCATTTCCAGACCTTTTTTTTTTTATGTGTATGACAATGTCTGGAACGTAATGGCGCCTGCAAAATGGTGGAATGTTAACGTTCATGAGGCCTTCACATTTGACATATTTTACAGTACTGTATTCCTGTCGGCAGCACATGTGTAGGGCACTCTGTGGAAGAGCTTATGAAACAGGCCCCCTGCCAATCTCTGACCAAGAAGGGCCTTGCTCAAAATAGAAATCTTGTCTTTCCCCCTCATACAGAACAAACATGCACAACATCCATTAGACAGTTTTCATATTGACTATGCAACAGTCGCTTCCATGTTAAGCAAAATCAAGTGTCTGACACCACCTGTTTGTAGTGTGGTTAATGCAAATGAAAACTGTACAAGGAGATATTTATAACCATTATACAATATTCATTGAGCTATCTGTGTATTTTGTGAAACCAACATGTTGGTTAATGCCACGTGACCATCTGTCATGTGAAATCTGATTCAATTAACATAGCCAAATGTCACATCTGCTGAAGATTTTGACATAAGCAGATGGACTGGAGAGCATTTTTTTTTGTGTTCTTGTACTGTAGCCGCTGGTTGTTAATGGGTTATTTTCCTGAACACAATGGATTTAGGGACACCTGTTTGCATTGGAACTGAGAATATGGAGAACTATGTTACTGTGTTTTGTGTAGATCAAAGGATTACATGGGATTAAGTAAATGGCTCTGACATGTCTGAGAAATACATGCCTGGGATACTTCCATGAGATATAATACTACCAGCCTTGTCTTCCACTTTGATGCTCCAGTATGAATCTGATAAAAGCTATTGACAAGAAAATACAGGTGTGCACAGCTTGAAAATGCAGGTGTGCATGCAAGTGTGTGTGTGTGTGAGGGGGCAATGTACCAGCTGCATGTGTACCAGCATCTACAATGTCTTTTGCAAAACAAAAAAAATGCAATTTTTTAGGGGTGCACACAACATGCCAAAAAAAGTTATCCAACTATTTGTAGTAATCATATTACTTCTTACTTAGTGTAAAAGCTAACTTCTTAATGGTACACATTGTAGAAGTTGTCTTCTGGAATTACAACGTATAGTGATGTTTCTGTTGTTAGAATCCAAAGCAAAATCTAATAGAAACAACTACTATAACAGCACTTTTTAGAGACTACAGTTAAAAGTGTCATTTCTACATTGCAGATGTGGATGAGTGTATGGAGGGCACGCATGACTGCCATCCCAATGCCACCTGCAGTAATACACCAAAATCATTCCGCTGCCAATGTAGACAGGGATACGTGGGCAATGGTAGACATTGTGAAGGTGAGTACTACATGTGTATATATCATTAGTGTCCATACTACCTATGTTCGTCATGCCATACATGTATCATTTTGTGTATGTGGGATGTTTGATTTTTCAGTATCACTAGCCTCAGTCAGCCTTCATTTGTGCATTCCCTGTGAATTTCCATTGAGAAGACCTGCACTACATACTGACCTACATGTGTAGCTATTTAGGTACCTATCTTATCATAGGGGCAGTCAGATTCTCACTTTGCAGCGCATCAAGTCAAGTCTAATCAGGACTCCTATCTCGGGTTGTCAGGTATAATTTCTGGGTTATCACATAGGCTAGTTTATCTCTAAATACCAGTTGATCTTCTTGTAAACAGTATGTAATAACTGCAGACTATCTTATCAGTAGTGTTTCCATTTGATATCCCCCTATTGTAGCCGTAGGTCTGAACTGGATGACAATGTTGTACATGTACATTTATGTCATCCTTGTACTTAAAAAAACAGAAACATCTACCTTGTATATTTGGATCCAACAGTAGTTCTTATTGAAAGCAGCATTGAGAAAATTATCCCTTGTTTTCTTCTTCTTCTTCTTCTTCTTCTTCTTCTTCTTCAGAATAGTCTACTTGCATTGTAGGAGATCAAAAGTTGAGAACTTTTTTTTAATTTTTTTTATTCATTTTGGAGACAAATTATGATATAAATGCTAAGAGAGAAGGCAGGTATTAAGCTGTGGGGGTACATATGCCAGGGCGATAACACAACCTCCTTGATGTCGTGTATCAATGTTTGAGCAATACAATTGAATCCCCTCACTTGTAACTGCCTTTCCACCCTTGATCTCCTGTTGGAAATCAGATGTCCCCTAAACCAGTTATACATCAGTGGGAACAAAATCCTCTGTAATCCATGTGATCCAAACTACCCAGTGTAATGTTGCATGGCTCATGGTGAGAGGGAGTCCAGGTTAGCCGTTTGTTTGACCATTCCCCTCAAACTGCTTACACAGCAAGACACATTGCCACTCACTGATAGAAGATAATGTTTCAATTTTCTAAGACACTTTAAACTACTATCATATACTGAAGTACTTTAATTATAAGTCCAATGCATGTGTCATATCATAGGAAGATACCCTCTTAATCCCAATAAATCTGTGCTGCCTTAGTGTGGAAAATCCCATCAAGCTTATTACTACACAGTAGCAGAAGAATGAGTTATAAGTTAACTCTTCTATTCTTTGGCAAGAAGTGTGACAATATATAAAAAAATAGGTTGACCTGAGAGTTGGGGTACAGTATTTGAAAATGTTAAACTAAAAGACTTGGTAAAAACATTCTTTACTATTGAGTCTTGAAAAGGAGAGTGTCATGCAAGTGTTCTTTACCGTTTCAGGAGTCTGTTGCTATGAGAACATAGTGGTTTGTAATGCAAAAACTCCTATGGCCTCTTTTAATCTCTCTTTTATTTATCAGATCAGTATCGTTTCTCCCTTACAGTTCATCAGTTTGCAGATATTCCAGTAAATGACAGATAATTGTTCCATCCCCTCAGGTCTTGGCATGTACAAAATGTATGTTTACTTTACCAGGGGGCAAAAGCAATTACCTGTTGAATAGGTGTGGGAGTGCCTAAATGGAGGGTCAACTTAATGTGATATTTCATGTGTGACCCTTCCACTGACAATCTGATGACAGATGTGTACTGACATTTGACTGTAGACACTCTATAATTGTTTAATCGATCTTGTATTGGTAATACACAAAATGTGTACAGTTTGGTAAGATTGAATTTTTTCAGGATGGATATGTTACTTGGGAGTATAAAAATTGGGTTGCATACAATAAAAACTTCCTATTGACTTGTAAAGAGCTCAGGAACATACCATATGTTTAGTGACACCTTGACTTGTGTATTGTCTACATTGTGTATCATCTGTATCTGTCATGTCATGAATGGTTCCATTGTACAGTCTGCCCAGGTGCAGGACATGTCCCGACCTGTTGGCCATCTGATGCTGTTGCCAAATGTTTGATCAAGTCTCCGAGAACAAAGCATGTTTCGTGTCCAGTCACCCTAACATAATGCTTGTCATGTCCTCTGGCAGATACAATGATACCGGAGACAGGATGGAAGAGTTGATTTGTGATTCAACCTGACTACCATTAATATGCATTCTACATGCAGACATTCATAAATATATGCCTACAAGACTTCATAGCATGACTATTTAAAAGTCATTTTGAAAACCTTATAATGCACATTGACTTGCTGGTTAGAATATAAACAGCATTGTTGAAATTGACAAGGTGTAACATCGACTATCATAATTCCACCAGGTGTCATAATACCGCCACCTAAAAAACATAAGTATAGAGGTCTTCCCAAGATTGTCTTGAACACCGAATGTTAAATATCTTAAATGTAATACAATTCAGATATATAGTTTTGAAGACAACTTGAGAAGGCCTCTATAACAACGTTTTTTGAGGTGGCGGCATAATGGCACCTGGTGGAATTATGCGAATGTATGTTATTACCGGCACGTGAAAACAAAACATTATGATACTTGTGTATTGTTGATAATCACATATAATGAAGTTGATGAAGGTTAGACATCCCAGTGATTATATATGCCAAAAAACAGTTACTCAAGCAACTGGATATGATTTGGCCATTTCCAAATTATATCTAGTTGCTTGACTAACTACTTTTTGGCTATCACATTTGATAATTTTATTTTCCATAAAGGTTATGATTATTTTTTCTTAGATGTATAAGTGTAAAGAAAGCGAGTATGAAGCATTTATTGTACTGTCAAGATAAGTACCCTTGTAACTTAGACAGCAGGCATTTTTTAAAACCTTCTTGTTTAACCAAACCATCTGGTGTATATAATTATGGGTATTTTGTGGGTTGAGTTGTCAGATCTGTCGCCAGTCAGTCTCTCTGCACAATGTTACACGACAAGGATAATCAGGAAAATCATAGTGAACATTATTGGAGGTTTGCCACATTGTCGCTGCCTAATCACCTTCAAAAGGACCTGGCAGGGGGCTAATCACACGTTTGTCCCAGATATGTCCAAATAGTGGGTTTTGGTTAGGAAATGATCCAAAAGTGTGTTGTGGTATGGTCTGTACTCTGTAATTGTCGGATGAGTACAGAGTGTTGTAACAGTCTTGTAAGGAGCGCCTAGTGTGTGAAATTGGCAAGCGAATTGTTCTCAGACTGTTATAATAAATCAAAAATTCTAGAAACAGTCTAGATTTATTAAGCTAATCTGCAAAGAAACATCTTGTTGAATTTCACACGGAATAATTTCTTATAACTGTGGACCATCATGATATTTGTTTACAGCTTAATAGAATGTATTTCAATTTTGTTTCATTCATCAAATATGGAAACTATGACATGTCATAGAATACATGCTTGATGTTGGTCTCAGAATGTTTGATGGCATGATCCATCTTTTTTTATCTAATGCAATTGTTTTTGTCCCATGAATTGCTATGTATGCACAGTTTTGCCCAGAAAATTCTGTACAACTTTGTTCAACAGCTCCCCCTTTGACTATTATTGGTACTGCACAAAATTATTGCCCAAGGGATGCAAGAAAATGGGGTTGTTGATTTATACGAAATACCACAGACTGACAACAGATATGTTTGTCCAGTAGACAATTCATTGTTTTTGATAGTGGTACGTTGGAAAGTGAATCCGTTACATGTGGGAAAGAGTAAAGTACCACTATCCATGGACTAGCCCCTTACAGTCATGATTGCACAAAGTTGTGTGGCCCAAGGGCTATTGAAATGGACATGGGCATTACCCTAGATGTATGTGCTATCTGAAGCAGGAAGGCCATTAACTTACTGCAACAACTTTTTGGCATTATCTCTGGTACTTTTGAAATCCACAAGCATCAATTTAAGCTCTACGTCATGCAGTTCTGTACAATTGTATGCTGATATGTTTCAGATGAGGATGAGTGTGCAGTGAATAACGGGGGCTGTGTACACGAGTGCACCAACACACAAGGGAACTACCGCTGTGACTGCTACGATGGCTTCATGCTCCACGACGATGGACATAACTGTATCGGTCAGTAGGACATTTCATGACAAGATGTTCATCATGACATTGTGGTCTGTCATTAGGTCCAGTTTGCTACACAGAGTGCAGTGTCTGAGTTTTACTGTACCAATGGAGGGGCACAATGATAGTACTGATGAGTACTCTTCCTTTGCTTTTAAGTATGGTCATATGCTTTAGGACTTTAAATCTAAGCAGACTGTACTCATCAGTTCCCAGTTTCAGGACCACCACATCTTGATCATGTTAAAGAACCTGCAACACTTCTCAGAAAGAGTAGGGGTGCCCCTTAGTATATGGTGGCTCAGACCAATTAGTCCCTAATTAAATAATGTATTGATCAATTTTACCTCAGGTAATACCTCACAGTCAAACTAACTTCAATCTTTTTTTTTTAAGTCAGGGCATTCAGAGAGAAAAATATAAAGTTGTATGGATAAAGCTGTGCTAAGCCAAGATTGGTTGATGCTGGGTTCTTGAATCACAAAAGTGGGGGGAAAATCTGATAAGCCAAAAGTGAAATATTACATAGGCTCCCACACCCAAGATTGTCAGGCTTTTTTGTTCACTGCATATTGAGAGCTTTGCTTCCATTTGTGTAAAAACATGGCTGCCACTGGTTCATGCAAATAGAAGTAACAAATGTTGTTACAACTGGCAGGTAATTTGACACTAGAAGTACAATGTCTGCACATAACAGGGTTTTGTGGAGAACCCAAGCAGGCCTTTTAGCTAACTCAATAGTCACCAAAGGAAGGCAAATGAGTCCCAGGCTCCCTGCCTCCTATTTTCCACAGTCTGCTGTTGTCAACACCTTTCAGCCTACCCTTTCCTCGAGCTTAGTGTGGCCCCCAGGAGGACTGGAGGGGAGGGTTATATTGCTGGAGAGGTCCCAAATTCTCACAGTTGTATGTTGGCTGCTTGCCGTTTAGAGGCAGATGTCTTGTCAATCATACTAGATGTTATATAAGCACTTCTCAAGTATTCTTTTTCTCTAATCAATTCTTCTGTATGTAGACGTAATCAAGTGCAGCATTCCAGAATGAACAATGTCAAATTCCCTGCATTCTGGTGACGCAGGACAATACACATGTACAAGGTTTGTACGTCAGCCTTCACTTGCTGTATCGTCTCCGTCTTCAACGTCAAGACATTTCTCATCCAGAGCTTTTATGATAAATTATAGTACTTTATCTATGGGTTCTTTTCAGCTAGCTGTTTCCTACAAGCTATATGTCAGATTTTTCAATTGCCAGTGATAAACACTCAATACATTCATCAGTATATATGATATAATATGGGGAGATACCTGAATGTACTGTAGCACTAAAATTCATGATCTTATCAGTGTTAGCAAGGCCTCTTTTATGACATTGCCATTTCAAGGAATGGAAATAGCAAATCAAAAATGACCTTTACTTGATGACAAGAAACTATACTGGTTGTAAGTTCTGGTTACACATAAGGGAGGAGCTGTAAATATCAGTCTGACGCTTGCTAAGAAGTTCCATCACCACCTCTAATGCTGCTCTTTCCCAAGAATTCAGCATTTCCCTCAAGAAGTCTTTAATTGGCTGGAAAGTGAGGAGTGAGGAAGCCAAGATCTGGCATTCTTCCCTTCACCCAGGGCAACATCTTCACTAGGTGACACTTAGGGACCGTACGGCGTTTAGTGAGGGGGGAGGGCCGGTCGCCAGAGGGTCGGGTCAAAAAAATTTTGCATGGCCCTCCCCCCAGGTAAAATTTTTTTTGCTAGGCCCTCCCCCCAAGACAAAATATTTTTGCTTGGCCCTCCCCCCTCCTATCAACTTTGAAAAAAATATTCAAGACGCCAATAAAACACTGCGCTCCCGCATTTGGAAATGTGCTTTGCGTCATACTTTTTCATGATTTTCATCGAGAAGCAGATCTCTCACCCCTAGTAAAAAAAGGAAAACAGAATGGCTCAAAATATCTGCTAAATAGAGGGATAAATATCTGCTTTATAGAGGCATAAATATTTGCTTTATAGAAGCTATTTCATTGTTTTGATATTAAAACAACAGCTAAAAAACAGTTGTACCTGGATTTCTAGTAACGTTAGATTTGCGCCACGAAGCGGCGCGCGCCCCGCTCCCTAAATTTACGCTCGCGGGCCTGAGCGGCTTGACGGAAACTATTTTCAATTTACATATATTTTGGACTTTTTCTTGGTTCTGTGGTGGTAATAACTTACGGTAAATCAGGGGAAAAAATGAAAACCAAAACGACAGCACGATTCGACTTCCAAAACTGTAGTGGGGAGGGGGGCGCCGACGCGTGACGCTGATTTTCCCACGGCGGGGTAAGCCTCTCTCTAGCCGCCGGCGGGCGTGAGACCGCAGACTTGCAGGAGATCTTTTAGAAATGCCACGCTTTTTTTGCCACGATTTCCTGCATTGCTTTTTTATGGTAAAATTTGCTGGTTAGATGACATTTCTATTAAAAAAAAAAAAATACGAGGGTTTCAAGTTTTTGAGAACGACGTTCCGAACACCATGTTCGGCGCCAAAGGCACGAAGAATCGCAAGGTAGGTCCGGGAGAATTTTGAAATCTTGACCCTCTTAAAAGCTATTTCCTTCAGTTTTGAGGAGATATTTTGCTGACAAACAAAGCTAACTTTAATAGCATTTCAATTTAGAAATACAAAATTAAATCCCCCCCAAACACATTATCACGATGTCGGTCATCAAAGGCGCGAGGCCGGTCACGTCAAAAGGGATCCAGGGAAATTTGCAAATATTTACCCTCGAGCTCTGAAACGCCATTTCTTACATTTTGAGGGCAATAAGACAGGGGTAGATTTTGCTGGCAGACTAATCTAGAGTTTAATAACATTTCTGTGCGTGAAGAAGGTTTTCGAGGGCGTCATGCATAAGCCCCGCCCCCTCCCTTTCGCATTTTCACTGTATCCCGAGCGCCAACCTCGGGCGATCCCTTGCAGAGGTCCAGAAAAATTTTGAAATCTTGACCCTCTGAAACGCCGTTTCTTGGATTTTAAGGGACATATTTTGCTGGCAGACCAAGCTATTTTTTTTTGCTTGGCCCTCCCCCCAAGTAAAAAAAAATTTGCTAGGCCCTCCCCCTGGCAAAATATTTTTTTGCTTGGCCCTCCCCCCCCTGGCGACCGGCCCTCCCCCCTCGCTAAATGCCGTACGGTCCCTTAAACCTGTCATAAAGCAATTTTAAGTATTTGCAAAATTTGAGAGTTGTAGATATGATTAAATGCTGTATTTTTCAGCCAACTATAGCTACATCAAGTTTTTCTGCCAATGGCTTAATCTTTAAGCATGATGTATGTGCCACTTGTAGCTTAATGGCTACCAGTGGGTAGCCCTGGCCAATACATCTAGGTTTAAAACGTACAAGTATCAAAGGCCTGGGGTTTTAGTATGACAGCTTGTGGACAGCTTGTTAGTTTTACTAACCCCTTGGACATCCCTACTGAGATCATTAAGTTATTTTAACATAAGCAGTAATGCTAGATCTTGTCCTTGTTTTATGACACCACACTAATTCCACAGTAAGCTGCTTTGATGGTGGAGGTTGACCGGCCTTAATGCAGTATTAAGTGGCTCTATAAAACCAAGGCCAGCTTTATTACTGTGACCTTGTGCCATGTGAATTACACATTCCTGGTGCAAAGAGCCTTAAGTGTGACCTGATTCACTAAGGTGTGGAATTCACAGGTTCGATGTGAAATTTTAATTTGACTTAAGCTGAGGAGTGACATTGCCAAGCAGACTCAGTAGTGGCTAATAGCAGGATTAAGTCACCCTAAGGAAATTTAGACATGGAAAAAATCCACAACACAGCAGACATTTGGTGGCTTCCTCAAATTTAACTTATTAGGGTGAATTACTGTCATTGTGTCACACAAGTTAGTAGTTTTGTAGGAACTGATTGGACGTTGCTCTGTTCTCACATCCTCATTCAGTGGAGAGAACTACTGAAGGCTGTTATTATCATCTGGATGAAGTCAGGTCTGCACTCATCTTACAGCATTTGGTCGTAAAGGTGGTATGTCACTGCACTTAATTGAGGCACCGGTGCAGCACTGCAGGGTTCGTTCACTGTGGCACTGTTTTGTTATTTTTGCCGATTTTTTTTTATAATCTAAATATTGCATAATACGTAAAAGTATGTATTAGAAGACGACAATATGCACAGCACGTAAGAAAATTTGTTCTTCATATCTGAAATGTCATTGAATCATCTACAAACCCCGCAGTGCCACACCGGTGTCGCAAGTGCAGTGAGATACCACCTTAAATGTTATAACGTTATGTAGGTCAGTTCAGCGTTCTGGACACTGATACTCTTACAAATAGACTGCTACTTTGTTACTTGTAGGTTTTTCGTATGAAAATCCTTGTTTTGCCTGTAGAACAATGATACCTGTCAGTACCTATTTATTATTGGCACTTCTAGAAGTTATTCTAGAGAAAAACCAATCCGATTTATGACTCTAAGAATCAAGTGTTGTAACCAAGCTCCAGAAACAATTAAAAATCTATTTTCAACCTGTTTTAATTTATCGTTTAATGGGCATGAGGATGGAACTAGGTATGGTAAGGTAAGTAAGGATTTAACAAGACTCTGGTTTCTCAAAAAATAGCATGTGAACCCTTTAACTGGTCCCAGTCTAAACAGGGTCTCAGTGGATCATCTTCCCTGGCTCCCTTTCCTATGACCAGCAGTACCCACATACCCATGACAGCCTTTTTACATGCTTGGAATATCTCAGATGTTGCCTTCGATTAGAGGCTTAACTAAAAAGGTCCAGAATTGGGTGTTAATTTGTTTTCAGTGGTCTTTAACCGCCATTGTGTGCAGCCCTTTGCAGGTCTTGCTGCAGAGTAATTGATGAGGTGGAGAGTGAAATTATCAAGATAAACCTCAGTCTGAGCCCTTCAAGACACTTTGTTTACGGCGTTGGCAGGAGATGTTATTCCTAAAAGTAGTCTGGACTAACCAAGCTTTCCCTGCTTATTGAGAATCTTCTTCATGCTTTGAAGATGAACGGAAAGTAATGTACAGTAACTCCAGAATCTTACTTGGACAAATATACCGGATTCAGTGCAGTCTTTGATCACCATGTGTTTATTTGACTTAAAAGATTATCCAGTAAAAAGGTAGGTCAATTTCAGGAAGGAAAAAGTACTCGACTCAGATCAGGCCATGCCAATGTACTTTTATGGAAGTTGGATTTTTTTACAAGAAGAATGCTGGTTATTGTTGATGGTCAGGTGATTAATGATAGTCACTTTATCATATAGACAATGAAAATTCAATATAAGAACTAGAAACTAGTATTCTTATAACGCTAGTTCACCTTTATCCGTGGGGTGACCTTTATCCGTTGTCTTTTAAAACAGCACATTTAGGAGTATTAAATCTGTGGACAGTGGTTTCAAATATGCCATATTTTCAAAATGTTCCGATTTGAAACCACCATCCGTTGACTTCATATCCCTAAATACATTTTTTCTTACAAACAACGAATATAGGTTACCCTCGGATAAAGGATAACCAGCGTTATAGACATCAGACAAAGAATGCATTATTACTCATACTAAGCACTACGTGTATACTATACTTGTGACTTACTCCTGTCTCTGGTATAGGAACACTAGTCTAGTGAGTTAGACCAGATAAGCCTCATATGTCAGGTAACTATGTTCAGGCCTTGGGAAGTATTCTGAACATTTTAAGTGAAGTTTCAACATTTTTGAAGGAGAGAACACACTGAAGCTTTTTTCCTGGGAACATGTAATGTTGCCCAGTGGGAAATGTAGGTTATGTGTTTGTGATGAGAAACATTGCCTGATGAGAAAGCAAAATGTGCAAAGGCTGACCATTATTTTCTACTTGACACACTCAAAAAGTAGACACACATCAATTGACCTGCATTAATGAGTGAAATAGTTTTTTTTTGGTGGGGGCAAATTTGAGTCAAGTAAAAATGAAAAAAAAAATGACTTATCCACCCTGTTGCTTTACAAGTGCTTTATGTTGATATCTCCAAAAAAAATGCCTTATATTAATATAAAGCTGCATCATATTACACGGTGTTAAGGATGGTAAGACAAAGTTTGCACCAGCCCTGTACATTTTGTCCCCCCTTTCTTGTAATATTCTGTCTCCATCACTCTTTTCATTAAGTTACATTTAGCTTTTGCCTCTGCCCCATTTGAGCTAAATGTGAAATACTTAAGGTTAGGTGAATTAAAGCACAACACTCTTCTCAGGAGGCAGTCCTCTTCTCAGAACAGTTAATCTGAGAAATGCGTTCAGGTCTTGTTGACAGGGGATTGGGCTTCATCGATCATTTATATGTATGAGAGGCAGTTCACTTAGCCATTTAATCAAAAGCCGAGAACTGTGCTACAGTGAGAGCTTAACACTGTCACAACTGACTTATCACCATCCAGTTTTTGTCCCTTCTGGTGTAACTCAAAGTGTTTCCTACAATATCGTCAGCTTAAATGTTTGGCAAGAAGCAACACTGTTCAAAGCTATCAATATTCTGCTCACACACTCTAAGTTTTCTCCTGCAGTACCAGGCTCTTGACCTGTCCTACAGATAACATCCCAGCCAATCTGTCCTCACTTGTAGGGGAAATAAGCTCTGTCAGGGGCAGGAAAAATAAACATGCCATTATGCAGTGGTTTATTTTCACTTCAAGGAGAATTTGCCAACTTGACGTTTTGGAAACAGTAAGTAGAACAAGATGAGGGACGTGAGCTGGCACAAATCCAGTGTAGACAGGTCTGACGCTATGATGTGTACCCTTCATACATCAGGATGGCTGGTGTATGATGGGATGTCATTTGCTGTTGGCTTCCAACTGATGTCAAGGAAAATTATCTTAGGACAGTGTCATCCCCTGAAGGAAATTTTCAAACTGCCCCTCGGAATTTGTAGATGTGTATCAGAACGAGTGAGAGAATTGTATAAACAGTGGGAGGATAACAAAATGAATGATTCTCCTTCTGACACATGATTTCCTCCTGGTCACAAGTACATTGTACATTGCACTGTATTACTTAAACTTAGTTAAAGCCAGTTGAAGCCTAGATTTAATAGTATACAAGTATGTATGCTGTTGTCATAACATTAAAACTGGAAGTATGGTTAAGACCTAATTGTGAAATTTACTTGACTGTTAAGCCAATGATTGGGTAATTTGCATATCAAGGAAACTGATTTTTATTTGGGAGAAGTACGAACATGATTCATGTACTGGAGAAGTACAATGTTCTGTATATTGTTTCCCTTTTTTCCCTCTCAGATGTTGATGAATGTGCTGTAAACCGTGGTGGTTGTCAGCAGATCTGTCTGAACAACATGGGGAGTTATGAGTGCCGCTGTAGTGCAGACTTCGTCTTGAGTGACAACGGCCACACCTGCATCAGTAACAAAGGTAGTGGTGAGCACACATTCTGTGGTTTGGGTCCGGTTTAGATAAGTAAGCTAGATGGTTTTTGCTATGCAAGATTCATGCATTTATGTTTCTGAACCATGGTGGCTTATGATCTACGTTTGTCTGATTCAACAGAATTGCTACATTGTACATGTACATAAGAAAAATGCTGTCACAGTGATATGCAGATTATATCATCAAGATAGCATTTAGATGTAACTGTAGTGATGGTGAAAAGTGTAAATTTTTGTCAAGTTGATGTTTAAAAAAAGAATATTTCTCAAGCTGTTTAAGAGTTGATTCATCTGGAGTAAAACATGTATAAGGGGAAGATCTTGGAAGAAGAAACTTATTTACTTATGTACTTAAATATTTAAGCGAGGAAGTGGTAGTGCCATTTCCATGTGAGGAGGGTTCCAGGCCGGTGCTGTCAACAGGTGCTGATGTCAGTGTGTAACCTGACTCTGTGCAGTGAGAACATTCTTGGTAGGAGCTTCATCTGGTCGTTGACAAGGACTCTTCCAAACACAGCAAAGTTATATAAACCCTGCACTTTACCCTAGTAACCTTCTACCATGTGATATCAGTCAAGCCCATGTCAGGGATATACTGCCAGTTCCAAAATCACTTTGATATACCTCATTTTGATTTATGGTGACAAATATGAAAAGCTGTAGTGCAATATTTGTATATCAAGATGACACATTTAAAAAGCTGAGCAAAACATGATCAGTTAAATCCAATCATAGTTTTTCATACATTAGTTTCGATTTTGTGAGGCCCTACAGATAATATTGCACATGGAGGTACATGCCAGACTTGTTCCTACAAAAGAATGTTTGTTTCTCCATTAATGGAATAAGTCTTCTGAGTGCTTGTGACAATGAAGTCAGGATGTTGTGATGTCATTCCAGGGAACTGTAAGAAGCAGGAACATGGCTGTGCCCACATATGTCAGGAGACTAACAGGGGAACTATCTGCCAGTGCAGGCCTGGGTTTGAACTTGCTCCCAACAGGAAGGACTGTATAGGTACATTGTAAAATGTATTATGTATACACTGCACTGCAGTGACTGTTATAACTTATATACGGCTAGCATGAATACCAGAAAAATAAAATTAGCCTTCTACATGTATAATATGATGATGTTGTCACATGTTTCTACTATTCACATGATGTTGCTGACTATTCTGTAGTAGGGAACATTCATTAGGCAGTTATTGTATTTATTGATGCTACACAGGAGTTCTTTCATAATCATAAGTCAATAACATTAAGCCATACCTTTAGTTTTGATTTAGTGTTACGTTTAGCATCTTTACTTAAGATTTGGTTATGTCATCACAAGTCTTCTTCCCTGCTGCAGTGACTTGTTCCCATGGTAACGGAGGCTGTCAGCACGAGTGCCAGGATACAGACAACGGGCCTGTCTGCACCTGTCATCTCAACTATCTCCTGGCCTCCGATGGCAAGACTTGTATAGGTGAGTCTGGTAAGACACCATTCTTTATCTTATTCTCAGCAGACATTTAAGAGTTTGTAAAATACTACACTGATGGGTTTACATTAGCATGTGTATGTCATGAATTATATTGTTCAATGTACATTACATTGGACAGTGATTTTTGCAGAAAAGGTCCATGTTGAAAATACCAACCTTTTGGCACATACATGTATCAACTTTTGATTCATGATCACCCCTTGAAGATTTCTGGTATTGAAACTTACATTTGTCCCAGGACCCTGTATAGGGGAGTTCAAAACCTGTAACCACTGTTGTTTAAAAGAGCCATCTAGTGGTGAGAACCAGTACTGTATGGGCTGAATTCTACTCGTATGCCAGCACTTCTTCATACATGGAACATTCCTGCTAATGTTTGAATGTCCAGAACATGCTGCAGACCAAATAGCTGGCAAAGAAAATGATCCTCAGAAAATAATGCATACCAGCATAAAGCACTGTCTTAGATAGGAATCCAACACCTCTGGTATGTCGCATGTGTCACCCTTCTCTGATCTCCATATACCTGATAAAGTGGTGTAAGCAGGTCCTTAGTAACTAGAGGAATTCCAGATATCATGTCTAAACAAATCATGGCAAGTCAGTCAAGTACCATATAAGTGCAGTCCGTTAGTGACCGGGGTATCGTACATGTTGAAAATATGGAAAAGACCGAGTGAGTTTCGTTCGAGTTTTGTGCGCTTAGTTCTCCTTTCCCCAGGCAGGGATGTATGTTGTGCATCCATCTGATGTCCTGCACGTGGTATGTGTGTTTAACTCTGTTGAGGATTGACACAGACAAGGCTTGAAAGGCAATATTGACACAGTGGCAGGCTGGCCCGCAGTGTTTGTTTCTCGGAGCTGTCCAACTGAGATGTAAGTCATTACAAATTCATTTTCCACCCGGGCGGAAAGGCAGCGGCACTTCAAAAGCCCCAGCCCAGGAGACGGAGTACATCCTCGGCAAACAGCGTGGTCACAACGGTGTGCTTCTCGTCCCGAATGGTGCAAGGCTTAAAATATTTCTACCTTAATACAGCGGGTTTTTGGTTACAAATTGGCAGGCGAGCCTGACAGTTTACGTAGGAGAGTGGGGCAGTGCTGGGCTGCTGCTGGTGCGTGCAGACCTGTGCCGGCAGCGGGCGGTGACGGCCGCCGTTTCCAGTGAACCTGACCTGCCCCCTGCAGACTCCCTGTACAATGCATCCTTTCTAGTCCCCGGGGGGTGCCCAGCTCAGCTGATTGGCAGTTGCACGTTGTCGATATGGGTTGAGCTTTACTCGTGTTGCACTGAGGCCTGAAGACATACTCTGCAGTGTTTGTGCTTCCTCCTAAGAACCCTTCAGGATTCAACAGGATTACCACTTCTCTTGTGATGGATACATTCAGAAGACTGGTGCTCCTGCCATGCCTTATCTGCTTGTGTTTTTCCTGGACCAAAGCTAAAGGTACGTTCATCTGACTTCGCTCTCCTATAAGCTTGCTGCCCATCTGGACTGCAGGATATGTGTATCCTTTTCTGTTTACTTCTCTTGTCCTGCTTGCAAATGTGTCTGCAAACATTAGGGATGTCTTCTAAACTTCTTTCTTTGCCTCTTCTGACATTTTGGGGTTAGTTATTTCCAGTTGATGGTATGAAAGTATGCCATGAAAAGTTTAGCGGTGTTCCCCAAGTATTAAAAGATTGGTTAGAGTAACCAGCATTCTGTACTGTGTGGTACCATTTAGAGATTGGCTTAATATGTTTATCTAAGGGATTAAAGCCCTGAGAAAACAGTTTAAACAGTACTTTGGACAACTTAAATGTGTTAAGAAAACTTCTTTCCCATCTGAAATTGCTGTGCTATCCAGTTGTTCAAAACCCTTTCTCCTTTTTGTCCTTTTTTTACTGTATACTATTTACTGTATATAGCTCACAGAAAGTTAGCCTTGTGAACTTTTGGTCATTTTGATTCTCAAACAAAAATGGCAAGGTCTTTGCATCCCTTGAACAGCAAGCTTTCACAGTTTTTTGTAAAATATGTTTCATTTCCCAGTAATTTGCTAGCATAAAGTACTTACGTGCTAGACTGCTTTCCTGAACAGAAATATATGAACAAGGCTTCCTAATCATCTCTATTATCTTGTTAGTTCATTAAAATTTGAAGTCACCATACATTTGGAACAGTTGATTACACATGTGTTCAGAGGTCCCCAAATGACTCGTTCCCAATGAGGAATTCCACAAATAAAGATGCTACTTAAGACATCTATTTTAAGCATTGACCTTTTGATGACAGGGGAAGGCAATGAATTGCTTTCTTAGGCAAACTATGCCAGCACTCAGGAGTTCTTGATGAATAGAAAAGCTTCACAATGAAACCTTGAGAAAGGCTCGATTCTAGTAACCTTTGAATTCTTCATGCTAGGGAGAATATGTGAAACCCAACCCCAATAGGCAGTTTATCGATAGAGTAACATAGGACGACACTGAAACTGAAGTTGAATGAGTTTTTCCATGCAGTAGTATTGTTTCTGTGACCATGCAAAGACATGAATGGCTTATTTGAAGAAGAAATGAATGTAGGTTACACATGTCCTGTTTTGTATTTGTCCTGTCAACTCTCTACTATTGAATATTGAATTTTCACTAGAGATTTTGTTACAAGGGTAGGAAATAGACTATTGAACAACCCCATTTTTTGTCGCCAGCGAAACGGGTACC